>NC_092278.1:5851150-5876431 GCF_036320965.1 Panulirus ornatus | reverse complement strand
TATATCCCCAAACAAAATTAACCATACCCAATATAGCCAGCAAGTAAATATAGGACAAAGATAATGTTGTTGGGAGGGCATTATATTGAAAAAAAAAATCAGCCACAATGGCAAACGTCCCCCCCATGAAAATGGAGCTACTATTAAAAAAAGTAACTTTACAATGTAGCACATATGAAAAACCCCCTGGAACAATTCAAAAAAAACAGTTTAGCGGGCAACATGGCATACACCCCCAGAAAAAGAAAAAAGCCCACAATGATATAGCTAACTTAACAAAATAGCTCCCCTATAATTATTCAATATGAAAAGACAGTCACCTCCTTACATATAACAAAAATAAAAATAGCTATCCTGCAATGTAGTCCCCCACAATATGCACCATGGCAATAAGTTACCATAACCATGAAAATCAAACTGGAATAAACCCAACATGACTTATAGTCAAGACACTTCAACCATCATGACAATAAAAACAAAGACATTAGATCTCTACGACAGTATTGCAATCGCTTCAACAAATTGAATGATAATATAGATATTACTGGAACACAGTCACCATGACAGTATTATCCCAAATGCAATATAACCGCGATAACAAAATTATCCTACCATGAAAATTTAGCCACCTTGACACTGCAATATACCTAACATAATAATACATTCACTACGATAGTACTGAAACCATGACAATATAGAATATCATGACAATGTAGTCACCTGATGACAGTCGCGCACCAGCTACCGACGTGTAGGGAGCAGCTATCGTCTTTCAGAGCTAAGTTGTAGGTATTCCTCCCTGCGTTGTCGCTACCCTTGCTTTGTTTTGAAGGTTTCATCTTATATGATCATGATTGGTGTATAATTATCGACACCATAATAAGATATCATTTGTAATTCATTGTAATGAAATTGTCATAGTAACTATATTTTCATGTAAGCTATATTGTTATGGTAGATACATTTTCATGGTTCTTCCACTGTTTTATTGGCTATACTTTCAAGGTGACTGTATTGTGATGATAAATCCTGTCTTCTTCGCTATTTTGTCATAGAGACTATATTCTGTTAGACGCTATATGTTTGCTATGATCCAAAAATGACAATTTTGTCGCAGAATCTATATTTTCATGTGGGTTTATTCTCAGAGTGGATATGATTTATAAATGCGTTTATTGTTGCGTTGACTATGTTGTCATGTCATTTTTGTGATCATGGTGGCTTTATTGTTATGGTGAATATATTAGCGTCTTGGCTATATCATCAGAATGGCGAAACTGTCACTTTAAAGATAATCATATGGAGGCTATATTTTCACTACAAATTCATTTATATAGACGCTATATTTTCATGATGTTCATGTACTCATTGTATATTCATTATCAAGGTGACGCTAATGTCCTGGCGATTGATTTATATCGAGAGATTATTGTCATGGTGTTTGTACTGTCTTGATGGCTATATAGTCGTTTGCTATTTTTTCAACAGTACTCTTTTTGTGAAGATAGCTTTATTGTCAGTGAAGCTGGAGAATCGTGTGGAGCATATTTTCATAGTTGCAGTATTGTCATTATGAACATACCGTCGTTCTGGTTATCATCTCTTTTTCTTTACGTTACTATGATGTATATATCGTCACCTTGACTATAGTGGCAAGGTGATCTTTTATATAGGTGCTATACTGTCATTTTCTAATCATCCATATTTTGTCATAAGCGATATATCATTTTTATAACTTTAGTATTAAGATGACATTATTCTAATAGCGACTATATTGTCATAATGACTATAATCTTAGAGTGGCTGCCATGGTCACTATTTTATTATGATATTTATGTCATAGTGACTGTATTTTCATGGCAGCTTTTTAATGGTGTATAAAATTTTGTCCCTGAGGTTATACAATAATAGAAGCGAAATTTTTCTTTTTCATTAAATGATCAAGTGACTACATTGTCATGATATGCTATATTGTTATGGTTTCAGTACCGTCGTGGTGAATGTTTGGTGTTGTGGCTATATTGTAATGGAAGCCATAGTGGCAGGGTGACTATATTTTCATGGTAGGATCATTTTATTATGACTATTATATAACATTTCTGAGAATATTGTTATCGTGATTGTGTTGCTATAATATCTATATTGTCATTTAACTTGTTGAATTAGTAGAAATATTGTCTTAGAGACTGTATTTTGATGCTTTCTGTATTGTCATGGTAGTTGTATTGTCATCGTGACTATAAGGACATGGTGACTATATTGCCATTAAGAATACATTGCTATGGTATTCATATTGTCATGATGGCTATATTGTTTGGTTACCATATTGCCATGATGGCTATATTGTTTAGTTGCCATATTGCCATGATGGCTATTTGTCATTTTTTTTTTTTTATATTTGAAGGAGGTGGCTGTCTTTTAATGTTACCTATATTGTCAGAGTAGTATATTGTCAAGTTAGCTATATCGTTGTGATGAGTATTTTTTCTGTTGATATATTGCAATGATGGCAATACTAATATTTTAGAGATATTGGCATGGTGATATATCGTCTTAGCAGCTAAACTCTTGTTGTGGCTATCTTTTGGGTATTTTCTATCTTGAATATTTTGCCATGGCAGCTACATTATCAACGTTACTATACATGGTAGTTTATTGTAGTTACATGGTAGTTATATTGTCATGGTGACGACGTTGGCACGGTGGTTGTATTATAATTCTCAATACAATGCTCGCTATATTATCTTGGTCGCTATATTATCTTGATGGCTATATTGCTATGATTAATTTTGTCGTTGGGATATATTTGTCACTACCTACAATGTTGTTATTATATGAGCATGATAACAATATTATCATGGCGCCTTCTGTGGTATTGTAAGTATATGTGTATAGATATCATTTCATCTTTTCACTTATACTGTCATGGTTTTTACACTATGATATTATTTATGTCAACCTGCTGATTATATGATCATGATTGGTCTATGATTATGGTAACTATATTGTAATGCCGATGATATTTCATTATGATAATTTTGTCATGTTGACTAAAATTTCATGACTTCTATAATGTTTTGGCATATACAGTTTCATGATTGTTACATTATTTTATGGTCTATACTGTCAAGGTGTCTATATTATAATGATATATCCTGTCTTGGTCGCTATTTTGTCATAGAGACTATGTTGTCCTGCCGGCTATATGTTTGCTATGAATCAAAAGCGACTATTTGTCACAGTATCTATATTGTTATGTAGTTATACTGCCATAGTGAATATGATTTGTATAATTCCTTTTTCCTTCTTTGACTGTATTGTCACATCAGTTATATGATCACTGTGGCTATATTGTTATAGTGAATAAATTGCCATCATGACCATATTATGATAATGGCCAGATTATCATGGCAGACATGTTGACATGGAGGCTATATTTTCATGATATCTATATAATCATTGTAAGTTTATTATTAAGGTGACTAATGACATGGTGATGATTTGTATCGTGACATTATTATCATGGTGGCTGAAATATGATGGTGGCTATATTCTCGTTTGCTGTATTTTCAATGTTGCTCTTTTGTGAATATGGCTTTGTTGTCAGTGTAGCTATAGTGTCATGGGGAATATATTTTCATAGTGGCAGTATTGTCATTATGACCATACCCTCATTTTGGTTATCTACTCATTTAATTACATTGCTATGATGTATATATCGTCACCTTATCTATGTTGGCAAGGTGATCTTTTATAGGTGATATATTGTCATTATTTAACTATTGCATACTTTGTCATAAGCGAAATATTATCATGATAATTATATTTTTATGCTGACAATATTGTCATAGCGACTATATTATCATTATGACTGTAATGTCACAGTGGCTATATTGCCAAGATAACTATATTGTCATGGTAACTTTTTTATCATGATTTTTATAATGTCATAATGACTATTTTCGTAGAAGCTTTTCTAATGGTGTTGATATTGCCCTTGAGGATATACCATTATAGAAGAGAAATTGTCATTATGATTGAATTATCAGCTAACTACATTGCCATGATATGCTAGACTGTTATGGCTTCAGTACCTTCATGGCAAATCTTTTATTACTCTTTCTGCATTGCAATGGAAACCAAAATGGTAGGTGGATATATTTTCATGGTAGGTTAATATTATCATGGCGATTTTATTGCATTTTTGAGTATATTGTCATGGTGACTATGTTGCCATAATATCTATATTGTCATATAATTTGTGAAATTGATGGCAATATTGTCTTAGAGACGGTACTGTCATGTTATCTGTATTGTCACGGTGGTTTTATTGTCAACGTGACTATATAGTCATGTTGGCTACATTGTCGTTAAGATCACATTGTTATGCTAACTATATTACCATAGTGGCTTTATTGTTAAATCCCTATATCGCCATGATGGCTATTTGTCATTTTTGTTATATAACAAGGAGGTGACTGTCTTTTCATGTTGGCAATATTGTCTGAATAGTTATATTGTCGAGTATTGGGTATATATATTTCTTTTCTGGCGGAATATCATTATGATGGTAATAATAACATTTTGGCGATATTGGCATAGCGATATAGTGTTTTAGCAGCTAAACTCTTGTTGTGGATATTTTTCAATTATATATTTTATCATTGTAGCTACATAGACATGGTTACTATATTTTCATGGTAGCTACATTGTCATGGTGAAGACATTGGCATGATGGTTGTATTCCTACTTTCAATATAATGCCGTCCTGGCTACATTATCTTGGTCGCTATATCAACTTGATGGCTATATTGTTACGGTTAATTTGTCTTTCGGGATATATTTTGTAATTAGTGACAATACTGTTGTGATTATATGATCATGATAATATTTTCATGAACACTTATGTGGTATTGTAAGTGTAAGTGGATGGATATCATCTCATCATGTCACTTGAATTGTCATGGTTTTTGCACTATGATCTTGTTTATGTCAACATGCTGATTATATAATCATGATTGGTGTATGATTATTGTAACTATATTGTAATGCCATTTTATTTCATTGTGATAATTTTGTCATATTGACTACAATTCTATGACAGCTATAATGTTATGAGCATATCATGATGATAAATCCTGTCTGAGTCACTGTTTTTTCACATAGACTATATTGTCCTGGAGTTTATATTTTTGCTATGATCCGAAAACGACTATCTATTAACAGTATCTATATTGTTAGGTGGTTATATTGCCATTGTGAATATAAGTTGAATGTTTCTATATTTTTGCTTTGATTATATTTTCATATCAGTTATATGATCATGGTAGCTTTATTGTCATAGTGAATAGATTGTCGTCGTGACTATATTTTTATAATGGCTAAATTGTCATAGCAAATATCTTGACATGGGGGCTATATTTTCATGATATTTATAGGCATTGTAAGATTACTGTCAAGATGACTCTATTGTCCTGGTGATTGAGTTATATCGTGATATTATTGTCAAGATGGCTGTATTGTCATGGTAGCTATATTGTAGTTTGCTGTATTTTAATTAAACGCTTTTGTGAAGATAGCTTTACTGTCAGTGTACCTATAGTGTCATGGAAAATATATTTTCATAGTAGAATTATTGTCATTATGAACATACTGTCATTTTGGCCATCCCCTTATATAAGTTACATTTGTATCATTTATATATATATATATATATATATATATATATATATATATATATATATATATATATATATATATATATATATATATATATATATCATCACCTTGGCTATATTAGCAACGTGATCTATTTTTACTGTTGCTATATTTTCATTATTTTAATCATGCATTTTTTGTCGTAAGTGATACATTATCATGATAACTATAACATTCCGGTAACTATATATTGGCATTTTGACTATATTGTTATTATGACAATGATATCATGTTGGATATCTTGCCAAAGTCACGGTGTCAATTTCATCATGGTGGTTATAATGTCATGGTGACTACATTTTCACGGTAGCTTTCATATTAGTGTTAGGTTTGCCCTTGAGGATGTATCATTATGAAACGAGATTCTCATTTTGAATGAATCATTAGGGGACTACATTGTCGTGATATGCTATATTATTATGGTTTCAGGAATGTCATTGTATATGTATTATTATGTTGGCTATTTTCCAATGGAAGCCATAGTGGCAGAGTGGCTATATTTTCATAATATAATCATTTTGTTATATCGATTATATTCCACTTGTGTTTATATTGTCATGATGACTGTTGCCATAATATCTATACTGTTATTTGATTTGTTGAATTGGTGGCTATATTGTCATAATGTAATGTCATGGTTCATGTATTGTCTTGGTGGTTGTATTGTCATCGTGTCTATATGGTCATGTTAGTTATATTTCCATTAAGATTATATTGATATGGTAACTATATTACCATGTTGGTTATATTGTTAAATGAATATATTGCCATGATGGCTATTTGTTATTTTTTGTTATATTACAAGGGGGTGATTGTCTTTTCATGTTGCCTATATATCAGGGTACCTATATTGTTGTCATAAGATTACAGTCATAAAGACGATATAGTCGCCATGCCAATGTTTTCACCTTAATGATATGGGTATCATGATAATATATCGCTTATAACAGAATATGCACGATTAAAAAATGACAATATACCACCTATAAAAAAAATCACCTTCGCAATATAGCCAAGGTGACGATATATAAAACATAGCAATGTAACCCAAATTAGAAGATATCGAAAATGACTTTATTTCATAATGACAATTGCGTCACTATGAAAATTTGTTCCCAATGAAAGTATAGCTACACTGACATTAAAGCCATATTCACTAAATAGTAACATTGAAAACGCATCAAACAACAATATAGCCACCATGATTGTACAACCACCATAACAATAATGTTAAAACATAAATCAATCACTGTGATTTTAGAGTAAACTTGGAAAAACTTTTACAATTACCATTAAAGTATCATGAGAATATAGGATCCATATCAACATATTTCCCATGAAAATTTAGCCATCATGATAGTATAGTCACAACTACAATATATTCACTATAACAACAAAGCCACCATGGCCATATAACCGATATAAAAATATAGTCAACGCAACATTAAAAAAAACATTCAGAATATGTTTACAACGTCAATATAGCCACTTGACAATATAGATACCGTGACAAAATAGTCGCTTTCGGATCATAGGAAACATATAGCCTCTAAAGTATATAGTGTCCAGGAGACAATAACGTCCAAAACAGAATTTATCAATACCATACAGCCGCCTTACCAGTATAGCCCATAGAACAATGCGAGAACCTTGAAAATGTACCTGCCATAACAATATAACTACTATCAAAATAAAGTCAACATACCAAAATGATCAAAAAAGATATTGCCATTGCTATATAGTTACAATAATCATACATTAATGATGATAATGTAATCAGCATTTTCACATAAGCACCATTACCGTTTAAAAGCATGACAGACTAAGTTACATGATGATATGATATCCAGACAGATACACTCAAGATGCCAAATAAGCCGTCACAGAAATATTATCATGATCATATAATCACAACCAAATTGTAGGTAAAGACAAAATACATCCCCAACGATGAAACTGACCGTGGCAGTATAGCCATCAAGTTGATATAGCGACCAAGATAATGTAGCCAGGATGGCGTTAGATTGAACATAACAATACACCCGCCATGCCAATATCGTCATCTTTACAATGTTGCTTGCATGAAATATAGTAACCTTGACAATGCAAGTACCATGATAATATATTCCCATGAAAAAATGTCCAAAACAACAGTTGGGCTGCGAACACTATATCACCATGCTAATCTTGCCAAAATTCTAGTATAGCCATCATGGCAATATACCAAAAGGAAAAAATATACCCACCACAATAAGATAGCTAACTTAACAATATAGCTACTCTAACAAAAAGCCATGATGGCAATATAGTTACCATAAGAATGTAATCTTAACGACAGTATAGCCATCATGACCATAGAGTCACGATGACAAGACAACCATGATGACCATACAGGCAACAAGACAATACAGTCTCTATGACAATATTGCCATCAATTTAATAAATCAAATGACAATATAGAAATTATGGCAACACAGTCACCATGACAATATATTCAAAAATACAATAAAATACTAATAACAAAATGATCAAACCATGAAAATATAGCCACCCTGCCACTATGGCTTCCATTGTAATGTAGGCAACGTAATATACGTTCACCATGACAGTACTGAAACTATAACAATATAGCATATCATGACAATGTATTCACCTCATAATTTAAACAAAATGAAATATCCGTTTTTAAAATGAGATATCTCCAAGGGTAAATCAACACCATTAAATAAGCTACAATGAAAATGTAGTCACATGTAGTTATCTTAGCAATATAGCCACTAAGAGATTGTAGTCATAATGACAATATAGTCACCATGACAGTATACTGTCTCTTTAATGATATAAAGATAATGTATAACTCATGAAAAAATATACATGATTAAAAAAAAATGAAAATATAGGAACTATAAAGAGATCACCTTGCCAATATAGCCAAGGCGACGATATGTAAATCTTCGCAATGTAACCAAAATGAGCAGATAGCCAAAATGACGATATGTTCATAATGACAATACTTCTACTACGAAAATATATTCCCCATGACACTATAGCTACAATGACAATAAAGCAATCTTCACAAAAGAGTAACATTGAAATTACAGGAAACGACAATATAGCCTCCATGACAATACAGCTATCGTGACAATAATGTCACGATATACATCAATCGCCAGGCTATTAGAGTCACCTTGATAGTAATCTTTCAATGACTTTATGAATATCATGAAAATATAGCCCTCATGTCAACATATTTCCTATGACAATTTAGCCATTATGATAATATAGTCACGACGACAAGATCTTCACTATGACAATAAAGCTACCCTGATCATATAACTGATATGACAATATAGATTTCAGGATATGTATTGTCCAGGACAATATAGAAATTACGGCAACTCAGTAACCATGAGAATATACTCACAAATACAATGAAATCGTCATAAGAAAATGATTCAATCATGAAAATATAGTTACCCTGCCACTATGACTTTAATTGTAATGTAAATATAAATATAAATTCAACATGACAGTACTGAAACTATAACAATATCGCATATCATGGCAATATATTCACATGATAATTTAAAAAAAAGGAAATTTTCGTTTTTATGATATATCTTCAAGGGTAAAATAAACACCATTTAATATGCTACGATGAAAATGCAGTCAAACTCTCATTATAACCATTATCATGAAATAGTCATCATGACAGTATAGTCATCTTAGCAATGTAGCCACTAAGAGATTATAGTCATAATGTAACCATTGTCACAATGAAAATATACTGTCACCTTAATAGTAAAGTTATCACGATAATGTAACGCTTATGAAAAATATACATGACTAAAAAAAATGAAAATATTGCAACTATGAAAGAGATCACCTTACAATATAGCCAAGGTGACGATAAGTAAATCTTCGCAATAAGACCAAAATGAGTAGATAGCCAAAATGACGGTATGTTCATAATGACAATACTGCTGCTATGAAAATATATCCCCCATGACACTATAGCTACAATGACAATAAAACAATCTTCGAAAAAGAGTAACAGTGAAAATACAGGAAACGACTATATAGCCACCATGAAAGTACAGCCACTATGACAATAATGTCAAGATATAATTCACTGACGATATAAACATCATGAAAATAAAGCTTCCATATCAACATTCTTACCATGACAATTTAGCCAATATGATAATATAGACAAGACGGCAATATATTCATTATAACAATATAGCCATGATCATATAAGTGATATGACAATACAGTGAACGCAACAATAAGGAAGCCTTCAAATTATATTCATTATGGCAATATAAGCACCTGACAATATTGATGCTGTGACAAAATAGTCTCTTTTGGATCATAGCAAACATACAGGCTCCAGGACAATATAGTGTCTATGACAAAATAGCGACCAAGACAAGATTTTTAATTAAGATATAGTCACCTTGACAGTATAGCCGATAAAACAATGAAACAACAATGAAAATATACCTGCCATAACAATAAAGCTAACATGAAAATGCAGGCAACATGACAAAATTGTCACAATGAAATATAATCGCCATTACAATTTAGTTACCATAATCATATATCAATCATGATAATATCATCAGGAGGATGACATATTCACCATCACAGTATAAAAACCATGACAATATTGTGACATGATAATATGATATCCATACACTTGCACTAACATTACCAAATCAGCCGCCATGAAAATATTGTTATCATGATCATATGATTAAAACAAAATTTTAGTTAATGACAAAACATATCCCCAGCGACAAAATTAACGATAGCAATATAGCCAGCAAGTAAATATGGCGACCAAGATAATGTAGTTAGGATGGCATTATATTGAAGATAACAATACAGCCACAACGGCAATATCGTCACCATGACAATGGAGCTACCATGAAAATATAGTAACATTGACAATGTAGCTACTATGATAATAAAATCCCAATGAACATATCCACAATAAGTTTATTTGCTAAGACACTATATCACCATGCCAATATCGCCAAAATGTTAGTCTAAGCATCATGGCAATATACCACTAGAAAAAGAAAATAAGCACCACAATGATATAGCTAACTTAACAACATAGCTACCCTGATAATATATTCAATATGAAAAGAGAATCACCTCCTTACAGTATAACAAAAATGAAAAATAGCTATCATGGCAATGTAGTCACCTATTAATATAGTCACCATGGCAATATAGTTACCATAACCATGTAATCATAACTGGAATATAACCAACATGACTATATAGTCAAGATGACATGCAACCATCATGACAATACAGTCAGCATGACATTAGAGTCTCTACGACAATATTGCAATTGCTTCAGCAAATTAAATGGTAATATTGATATTACTGGAACACAATCACCATGACAGTATTATCACACATGCAATATAACCACGATAAGAAAATTATCCTACCATGAAAATTTAGCCACCCTGACACTGCAATATAGCTAACATAACAATACATTCACTACGACAGTACTGAAATCATGAAAATATAGCATATCATGACAATATAGTCACCTGATGACAGTCGCGCACCAGCTCCCAACGTGTACGGAGCTGCTATCGTCTTTCAGAGCTAGGTTGTAGCTATTCCTCCCTGCGTTGTCGCTACCCTTGCTTTGTTTTGAAGGTTTTATCTTATAAGATCATGATTGGTGTATGATTATCGACACCATAATGTGATATCGTTTGTATTTCATTGTAATGAATTTGTCATAGTAACTATATTTTCATGTAAGCTATATTGTTATGGTAGGTACATTTTCATGGTTGTTCCACTGTTTTATTGGCTATACTGTCAAGGTGACTGTATTGTGATGATAAATCCTGTCTTTTTCGGTATTTTGTCATAGAGACTATATTCTTTTGGACGCTATATGTTTGCTATGATCCAAAAATGACTATTTTGTCACAGTATATATATTTTCATGTGGCTGTATTCTTAGAGTGGATATGATTTATAAATGCGTTTATTGTTGCGTTGACTATATTGTCATATCATTTAAGTGATAATGGTGGCTTTATTGTTATGGTGAATATATTAGCGTCTTGACTGTATTATCAGAATGGCGAAACTGTCGCTTTAAAGATATTCATATGGAGGCTATATTTTCACGACAAATATAGTTATATGGACGCTATATTTTCATGATGTTCATATACTCATTATATATTCATTATCAAGGTGACGCTAGTGTCCTGGCGGTTGATTTATGTCGAGATATTGTCATGGTGGCTGTAATGTCTTGATGGCTGTATAGTCGTTTGCTATTTTTTCAATAGTACTCTTTCTGTGAAGATGGCTTCATTGTCAGTGAAGCTGGAGAATCGTGTGGAACATATTTTCATAGTTGCAGTATTGTCACTATGAACATACCGTCGTTCTGGTTATCATCTCTTTTTCTTTACGTTGGTATGATGTATATATCGTCACATTGACTATAGTGGCAAAGTGATCTTTTTTATAGGTGCTATACTGTCATTTTCTAATCATCCATATTTTGTCACAAGCGATATATAATTTTGATAACTTTATTATTAAGGTGACAGTATTTTGATAGCGACTATATTGTCATAATGACTATAATCTCAGAGTGGCTATATTGCCATGGTCACTATTTCATTATGATATTTATGTCATAGTGACTGTATTTTCATGGCAGCTTTTTAATGGTGTATAAAATTTTGTCCCTGAGGTTATACCATAATAGAAGCGATATTTTTCTTTTTCATTAAATGATCAAGTGACTACATTGTCATGATATGCTATACTGTTATGGTTTCAGTACTGTCGTGGTAAATGTTTTGTTATTGTGGCTATATTGTAATGGAAGCCTTAGTGGCAGGGTGACTATATTTTCATAGTAGAATCATTTTATTATGACGATTATATAACATTTCTGAGTATATTGTCATCGTGATTGTGTTACCATAATATCTATATTGTCATCTAAATTGTTGAATTAGTGGCAATATTGTCTTAGAGACGGTATTTTGATGTTTTCTGTATTGTCATAGTAGTTGCATTGTCATCGTGACTATAAGGACATGGTGACTATATTGCCATTAAGAATACATTGCTATGGTAATCATATTGCCATGATGGCTACATTGTTTGGTTACCATATTGCCATGATGGCTATATTGTTTAGTTACCATATTGCCATGATGGCTATTTTTCATTTTTTTTTTTTATATTTCAAGGAGGTGGCTGTCTTTTGATGTTACCTATATTGTCAGAGTAGTATATTGTCAAGTTAGCTATATCGTTGTGATGAGTATTTTTTCTGTTGATATATTGCCATGATGGCTATACTAACATTTTAGAGATAATGGCATGGTGATATATAGTCTTAGGAACTAAACTCTTGTTGTGGCTATCTTTTGGGTATTTTCTATCTTGAATATTTTGCCATGGCAGCTACATTATCAACGTTACTATATTTTCATGGTAGCTATATTGTCATGGTAACGACATTGGCACGGTGGCTGTATTGTAATTCTCAAAACAATGTTCGCTACATTACCTTGGTCGCTATAACAAGTTGATGGCTATATTTCAGATTAATTTTGTCGTTGGGGATATATTTGTCACTACTACAATGTTGTTGTAATTATATGATCATGATAACAATATATTCATGTCGGCTTCTTTGGTATTGTAAGTGTATGTGTATGGATATCATATCACCATGTCACTTATACTGTCATGGTTTTTATACTGTGATATTGTTTATGTCAACCTGCTGATTATATGATCATGATTGGTCTATGATTATGGTAACTATATATTAATGCCGATGATATTTCATTATGATAATTTTGTCATGTTGACTAAATTTTCATGACATCTATAATGTTTTCGCAGGTGCAGTTTCATGATTGTTACATTGTTTTATGGTCTATACTGTCAAGGTGTCTATATTATAATGATATATCTGTCTTCGTCGCTATTTTGTCATAGAGAGTATGTTGTCCTGCCGGCTATATGTTTCCTATGATTCAAAAGCGACTATTTGTCACAGTATCTATATTGTCATGTAGTTATACTGCCATAGCGAATACGATTTGTATATTTCTTTTTTGCTCCTTTGACTGTATTGTCACATCAGTTATATGATCAGTGTGGCTATATTGTTATAGTGAATAAATTGCCGTCATGACTATATTATGATAATGGCCAGATTATCATGGCAGACATGTTAACATGGAGGCTATATTTTCATGATATTTATATAGTTATTGTAAGTTTATTATCAAGGTGACTAATGACATGGTGATGATTTGTATCGTGACATTATCATCATGGTGGCTGAAATATGATGGTGGCTATATTCTCGTTTGCTGTATTTTCAATGTTGCTCTTTTGTGAATATGGCTTTGTTGTCAGTGTAGCTATAGTGTCATGGGAACATATTTTCATAGTGGCAGTATTGTCATTATGACCATACCGTTATTTTGGCTATCTACTCATTTTAGTTACATTGCTATAATGTATATATCGTCACCTTACCTATATTGGCAAGGTGATCTTTTTATAGGTGATATATTGTCATTATATAACTCTTGCATACTTTGTCATGAGCGAAATATTATCATGATAATCATGTTTTCATGTTGACAATATTGTCATAGCGACTATATTATCATTATGACTATAATGTCACAGTGGCTATATTGCTAAGATAACTATATCGTCATTGTGACTTTTTTATCATGATTTTTATAATGTCGTAATGACTGAATTTTCGTAGAAGCTTTTTTAATGGTGTTGATATAGCCCTTGAGGATATACCATTATAGAAGAGAAATTGTCATTTTGATTAGATTATCAGCTGACTACATTGCCATGATATGCTATACTGTTATGGTTTCAGTACCTTCATGGGAAATCTTTTACTACTGTTTCTACATTGCAATGAAAAAGAAAATGGTAGGTGGCTATATTTTCATATAAGGATAATTTTATCATGGCGATTATATTGCATTTCTGAGTATATTGTCATGGTGACTATGTTGCCATAATATCTATATTGTCATATGATTTGTCAAATTGATGGCAATATTGTCTTAGAGACGGTACTGTCATGTTATCTGTATTGTCACGGTGGTTGTATTGTCGACGTTAGTATATAGTCATGTTGGCTACATTGTCGTTCAGATCACATTGTTATGCTAACTATGTTACCATAGTGGCTGTGTTGTTAAATCCCTATATCGCCATGATGGCTATTTGTCATTTTTGTTATATAACAAGGAGGTGACTGTCTTTTCATGTTGGCAATATTGTCAGAATAGCTATATTGTCGAGTATTGGGTATATATATCTCTTTTCTGGCGGTATATTATCATGATGGCAATGATAACATTTTGGCGATATTGGCTTAACGATATAGTGTTTTAGCAGCTAAACTCTTGTGGATATTTTTCAATTGTATATTTTATCATTGTAGCTACATAGTCAAGGTTACTATATTTTCATGGTAGCTACATTGTCATGGTGAAGACATCGGCATGGTTGTTGTATTCTTACTTTCAATATAATGCCGTCCTGGCTACATTATGTTGGTCGCTATATCAACTTGATGGCTCTATTGTTACGGTTAATTTTGTCTTTCGGGATATATTTTGTAATTAATGACAATACTGTTGTGATTATATAACCATGAAAATATTTTCATGAAAACTTATATGGTATTGTAAGTGTAAGTGAATGGATATCATATCATCATGTCACTTAAATTGTCATGGTTTTTACGCTATGATCTTGCTTATGTCAACCTGTTGATTATATGATCATGATTGGTGTATGATTATGGTTACTATATTGTAATGTCGTTTTATTTCATTGTGAGAATTTTGTCATGTTGACTACAATTTCATGACAGCTATAATGTTATGAGCATATCATGATGATAAATCATGTCTGAGTCACTGTTTTTTCACAGAGACTATATTGTCCTTGGAGTCTATATTTTTGCTATGATCCGAAAACGACTATCTATTAACAGTATCTATATTGTCAGGTGGTTATATTGCCATTGTGAATATAAGTTGAATGTTTCAATATTTTTGCTTCGATTACATTGTCATATCAGTTATATGATCACGGTAGCTTTATTGTCATATTGAATAGATTGTCGTCGTGACTATATTTTCATAATGGCTAAATTGTCATAGCAAATATCTTGACATGGGGGCTATATTTTCATGATATTTATAAAGTCATTGTAAGATTTCTGTCAAGGTGACTCTATTGTCCTGGTGATTGAGTTATATCGTGATATTATTGTCAAGATGGCTGTATTGTCATGGTGGCTGTATTGTAGTTTGCTGTATTTTAATTTTACGCTTTTGTGAAGATAGCTTTACTGTCAGTGTGCCTATAGTGTCATGGAAAATATATTTTCATAGTGGAATTATTGTCATTATGAACATACTGTCATTTTGGCCATCTTATTTTGGTTACATTTGGATCATATATATATCATCACCTTTGCTATATTAGCAACGTGATCTTTTTCTACGTTTGATATATTTTCATTTTTTTAATCATGCATTTTTTGTCGTAAGTGATACATTATCATGATAACTATAACATACCTGTAACTATATATTGGCATTTTGACTATATTGTTATTATGACAATGATATATTGGATATCTTGCCAAAGTAACTTTATTGTCATGGTGTCTATTTCATGATGATGGTTATAATGTCACGGTGACTACATTTTCACGGTAGGTTTTATATTGGTGTTGGGTTTGCCCTTGAGGATGTATCTTTATAAAACGAGATTCTCATTTTGTTTAAATCATTAGGGAACTACATTGTCGTGACATGCTATATTGTTATGGTTTCAGGAATGTCATTGCATATGTATTATTATATTGGTTATATTCCAATGGAAGCAATAGTGGCAGAGTGGTTATATTTTCATAATATAATCATTTTGTTATGTCGATTATATTCCACTTGTGTGTATATTGTCATGGTGACTGTTGCCATAATATCTATACTGTCATTTGATTTGTTAAATTGTTGGCTATATTGTCATAATGTAATGTCATGGTTCCTGTATTGTCTTGGTGGTTGTATTGTCATCGTGTCTATATGGTCATGGTAGTTATATTTCCATTAAGATTATATTGATGTGGTAACTATATTGCCATGGTAGCTATATTGTTAAATGAATATATTGCCATGATGGCTATTTGTTATTTTTTGTCATATTACAAGGGGGTGATTGTCTTTTCATGTTGCCTCTAAATCAGGGTACCTATATTGTTGTAATAAGATTACAGTCATAAAGACAATATAGTCGCCATGCCAATATTTTCACATTAATGATATGGGTATCATGATAATATATCGCTTATAACAGAATATGCACGATTAAAAAATGACAATATACCACCTATAAAAAAATCCCCTTCCCAATATAGCCAAGGTGACGATATATATAACATATCAATGTAACCCAAATTAGATGATAGCCAAAATGACTTTATTTCATAATGACAATTGCGTCACTATGAAAATTTGTTCCCAATGAAAGTATAGCTACACTGACATTAAAGGCGTATTCACTAAATAGTAACATTGAAAACGCATCAAACGACAATATAGCCACAATGATTGTACATCCACAATAACAATAATGTTAAAACATAAATCAATCACTATGATATTAGCGTAAACTTGAAAATTTTTTACAATTACCATAAAAGCATCATGAGAATATAGAATCCATATCAACATATTTCCCATGACAATTTAGCCATTATGATAGTATAGTCACTACTACAATATTTTCACTATAACAACAAAGCCACCATGGCCATATAACTGATATAACAATATAGTCAATGAAACATTAAAGAAACATTCAGAATATGTTCACAACGTGAATATAGCCACCTGACAATATAGATACCGTGACAAAATAGTCGCTTTCGGATCATAGGAAACATATAGCCTCTAAAGTATATAGTGTCCAGGAAACAATAGCGTCCGAAACAGAATTTATCAATACTATACAGCCGCCTTGACAGTATACCCCATAAAACAATGTCAGAACCATGAAAATGTACCTGCCATACCAATATAACTACTATCAAAACGAAGTCAACATACCAAAATGATCAAAAAAGATATTACCATTGCTAAATAGTTACAATAATCATACATTAATGATGATAATGTAATCAGCATTTTCACATAAGCACCATCACCGTTTAAAAGCATGACAGACTAAATTACATGATGATATGATATCCAGACAGATACACTCAAGATGCCAAATAAGCCGTCATAGAAATATTATCATGATCATATAATCACAACTAAATTGTAGGTAAAGACAAAATACATCCCCAACGATGAGATTGACCGTAGAAATATAGCCATCAAGTTGATATAGCGACCAAGATAATGTAGCTAGGATGGCGTTATTTTGAACATGATACACCCGCCATGCCAATATCGTCATCTTTACAATGTAGCTTGCATGAAATATAGTAACCTTAACAATGTAGGTACCATGATAATGTATTCCCATGAAAAAATGTCCAAAACAACATTTGGGCTGCGAACACTATATCACCATGCTAATCTTGCCAAAATTCTAGTATAGCCATCATGGCAATATACCAAAAGGAAAAAAAATACCTACCACAATAAGATAGCTAACTTAACAATATAGCTACTCTGACAAAGAGCCATGATGTCAATATAGTTACCATAAGAATGTAATCTTAACGACAGTATAGCCACCATGACCATAGAGTCACGATGACAAGACAACCATGATGACCATACAGGCAACAAGACAATACAGCTCTGTATGACAATATTGCCATCAATTTGATAAATCAAATGACAATATAGAAATTATGGCAACACAGTCACCATGACAATATATTCAAAAATATAAGAAAATACTAATAACAAAATGATCAAACCATGAAAATATAGCCACCCTGCAGCTATGGCTTCCATTGTAATGTAGGCAACATAATATACATTCACCATGACAGTACTGAAACTATAACAATATAGCATATCATGACAATGTATTCACCTCATAATTTAAACAAAATGATATATCCGTTTTTATAATGATATATCTCCAAGAGTAAATCAACACCATTAAATAAGCTACAATGAAAATGTAGTCACATGTAGTTATGTTAGCAATATAGCCACTAAGAGATTTTAGTCATAATGACAATATAGTCACCATGACAATATACTGTCACTTTAATGATATAGTTATCAAGATGATGTATCACTCATGAAAAAATATACATGATTAAAAAAAATGACAATATAGCAACAATAAAGAGATCACCTTGCCGATATAGCCAAGGTGACGATATGTAAATCTTCGCAATGTAACCAAAATAAGCAGATAGCCAAAATGACGATATGATCATAATGACAATACTGCTACTACGAAAATATATTCCCCATGACACTATAGCTACAATGACAATAAAGCAATCTTCAAAAAAGAGTAACATTGAAAATACAAGAAACGACAATATAGCCACCATGACAATGCAGCTATCGTGACAATAATGTCACGATATACATCAATCGCTAGGCTATTACAGTCACCTTGATAGTAATCTTTCAATGACTTTATGAATATCATGAAAATATAGCCCTCATGTCAACATATTTCCTATGACAATTTAGCCATTATGATAATACAGTCACGACGACAAGATATTCACTATGACAATAAAGCTCCCATGATCATATAACTGATATGACAATATAGATTTCAGGATATATAGTGTCCAGGACAATATAGAAATTACGGCAACACAGTAACCATGAGAATATACTCACAAATACAATAAAATCGTCATAACAAAATGATCCAACCATGAAAATATCGTTACCCTGCCACTATGACTTTAATTGTAATGTAACCAACATAATATACATTCAACATGACAGTACTGAAACTATAACAATATCGCATATCATGGCAATATACTCGCATGATAATTTAAAAAAAAAGAAATCTTCGTTTTTATGATATATTTTCAAGGGCAAAATCAACACCATTAAATATGCTACAATGAAAATGCAGTCCAATTGTCATTATAACCATCATCATGAAATAGTCACCATGACAGTATAGTCATCTTAGCAATGTAGCCACTAAGAGATTATAGTCATAATGTCACCATTTTCACAATGACAATATACTGTCACCTTAATAGTAAAGTTATCACGATAATGTATCGCTTATGAAAAAATATGCATGACTAAACAAAATGACAACATAGCAACTATAAAAGAGATCACCTTGACAATATAGCCAAGGTGACGATATGTAAATCTTCGCAATATTACCAAAATGAGTAGATAGCCAGAATGACGGTATGTTCATAATGACAATACTGCTGCTATGAAAATATATTCCCCATGACACTATAGCTACAATGACAATAAAGCAATCTTCACAAATGAGTAACATTGAAAATACAGGAAACGACAATATAGCCACCATGAAAGTACAGCCACTATGACAATAAAGTCACGATATAATTCACTGACTATATAAACATCATGAAAATAAGGCTTCCATGTCAACATATTAACCATGACAATTTAGCCAATATGATGATATAGTCAAGACGGCAATATATTCACTATAACAATATAGCCATGATCATATAAGTGATATGACAATACAGTCAACGCAACAATAAGGAAGCCGTCAAATTATATTAATTATGGCAATATAAGCACCTGACAATATTGATGCTGTGACAAAATAGTCTCTTTCGGATCATAGCAAACATATAGGCTCCAGGACAATATAGTGTCCATGACAAAATAGCGACCAAGAGAAGATTTTTAATTAAGATATAGTCACCTTGACAGTATAGCCGTAAAACAATGAAACAACAATGAAAATGTACCTGCCATAACAATATACCTTCCATGAAAATGCAGGCAACATGACAAAATTGTCACAATGAAATATAATCGCCATTACAATTTAGTTACCATAATCATATATCAATCATGATAATATCATCAGGAGGCTTACATAAACACCATCACAGTATAAAATCCATGACAATATAGTGACATGATGATATGATATTCATACACTTGCACTCACATTACCAAATAAGCCGCCACGAAAATATTGTTAATATGATCATATGATTAAAACAAAATTGTAGTTAATGACAAAATATATCCCCAACGACAAAATTAACCACAGCAATATAGCCAGCAAGTAAATATAGCGACCAAGATAATGTAGTTAGGATGGCATTATATTGAAAATAACATTACAGCCACAATGGCAATATCGTCACCATGACAATGGAGCTACCATGAAAATATAGTAACATTGAATATGTAGCTACTATGATAATAAAATCCCATGGAACATATCCACAATAACAGTTTATTTGCTAAGACACTATATCACCATGCCAATATCGCCAAAATGTTAGTCTAGGCATCATGGCAATATACCATCAGAAAAAGAAAATAAGCACCACAATGATATAGCTAACTTAACAACATAGCTACCCTGATAATATATTCAATATGAAAAGACAGTCACCTCCTTACAGTATAACAAAAATGAAAAATAGCTGTCATGGCAATGTAGTCACCTATCAATATAGTCACCAAGGCAATATAGTTACCATAACCCTATAATCATAACTGGAATATAACGAACATGACAATATAGTCAAGATGACATGGAACCATCGTGACAATACAGGCAACATGACAATAGAGTCTCTACGACAATATTGCAATCGCTTCAGCAAATTAAATGATAATATTGATATTACTGGAACGCAGTCACCATGACAGTATTATCACAAATGCAATATAACCGCGATAACAAAATTATCCTAGCATGAAAATTTAGCCACCCTGCCACTGCAATATAGCTAACATAATTATACATTCACTACGACAGTACTGAAACCATGACAATATAGCATATCATGACAATGTAGTCACCTGATGACAGTCGCGCACCAGCTACCGACGTGTACGGCGCTGCTATCGTCTTTCAGAGCTAGGTTGTAGCTATTCCTCCCTGCGTTGTCGCTACCCGTGCTATGTTTTGAAGGTTTTATCTTATATGATCAAGATTGGTGTATGATTATTGACACCATAATGTGATATCGTTTGTATTTCATTGTAATGAATTTGTCGTAGTAACTATATTTTCATGTATGCTATATTGTTATAGTAGGTACATTTTCATGGTTGTTCCACTGTTTTATTGGCTATACTGTCAAGGTGACTGTATTGTGATGATAAATCCTGTCTTCTTCGCTATTTTGTCATAGAGACTATATTCTCTTGGACGCTATATGTTTGCTATGATCCAAAAATGACTATTTTGTCACAGTATCTATATTTTCGTGTGGCTGTATTCTTAGAGTGGATATAATTTATAAATGCGTTTATTGTTGCGTTGACTATATTGTCATATCATTTATGTGATCATGGTGGCTTTATTGTTATGTTGAATATATTAGCGTCTTTACTATATTATCAGAATGGCGAAACTGTCACTTTAAAGATATGCATATGGAGGCTATATTTTCACGACAAATGAATTGATATGGACGCTATATTTTCATGATGTTCATCTACTCATTGTATATTCATTATCAAGATGACGCTAATGTCCTAGCGATTGATTTATATTGAGAGATTATTGTCATGGTGGCTGTACTGTCATGATGGCTGTATAGTCGTTTGCTAATTTTTCAATAGTACTCTTTTTGTGAAGATGGCTTTATTGTCATTGAAGCTATAGTGTCAAGGGAATATATTTTCATAGTTGCAGCATTTTCATTATGAACATACCATCGTTCTGGTTATCATCTCTTTTTCTTTACGTTGCTATGATGTATATATCGTCACTTTGAATATAGTGCAAGGTGATCTTTTTTATAGGTGATATACTATCATTTTCTAATCATGCATATTTTGTCACAAGCGATACATCATTTTGATAACTTTATTATTAAGGTGACAGTATTTTAATAGCGATAATATTGTCATAATGACTGTAATCTCAGAGTGGCTATATTGCCATTGTCACTATTTTATCACGATATTTATGTCATTGTGACTGTATTTTCACGGCAGCTTTTTAATGGTGTATAAAATTTTGTCCTTGAGGTTATACCATAATAGAAGCGAAATTTTCATTTTTCATCAAATGATCAAGTGACTACATTATCATGATATGCTATATGGTTATGGTTTCTGTACTGTCGTGGTGAATGTTTTGTTATTGTGGCTATATTGTAATGGAAGCCATAGTGGCTGAGTGACTATATTTTCGTGGTAGGATCATTTTATTACGACGGTTATATAACATTTCTAAGTATATTGTCATCGTGATTGTGTTGTGCCTGTACTGTTAAATCACTATATCGCCATGATAGCTATTTATCATTTTTGTTATATAACAAGGAGGTGTCTGTCTTTTCATGTTGGCAATATTGTCAGAATAGCTATATTGTCGAGTACTGGGTATATATATTTCTTTTCTGGCGGTATATTATCATGATGGCAATAATAATATTTTGGCGACATTATCATGGCGATATAGTGTTTTAGCAGCTAAACTCTTGTTGTGGATATTTTTCAATTGTATATTTTATCATGGTAGCTACATAGTCAAAGTTACTATATTTTCATGGTAGCTACATTTTCATGGCGAAGGCATTAGCATGTTGGTTGTATTCTGACTTTCAATATGATGCCCTCCTGGCAACATTATCTTGGTCGCGATATACACTTGATGGCTACATTGTTATTGTTAATTTTGTCTTTCGGGATATATTTTGTAATTAATGACAATACTGTTGTGATTATATGATCATGATAATATTTTCATGAAAACTTATGTGGTATTGTAAGTTCAAGTGAATGGATATCATCTCATCATGTCACTTAAAATGTCATGGTTTTACACTATGATCTTGTTTATGTCGACCTGCTGATTATATAATCATGATTTGTGTATGATTATGGTAACTATATTGTAATGTCGTTTTATTTCATTGTGATAATTTTGTCATGTTAACTACAATTCCATGACAGCTATAATGTTATGACCATATAATGATGATAAATTCTGTCTGAGTCATTGTTTTTTCACAGAGACTATATTGTCCTGGAGTCTATATTTTTGGTATGATCCGAAAACGACTATATATTAACAGTATCTATATTGTCAGGTGTTTATATTTTCATTGTGAATATAAGTTGAATGTTTCTATAATTTTGCTTTGATTATATTGTCATATCAGTTATATGATCATAGTGAATAGATTGTCGTCTTGACTATATTTTCATAATGGCTAAATTGTCATAGCAAATGTCTTGACATGGGGCTATATTTTCATGATATTTATAAAGTCATTGTAAGATTACTGTCAAGGTGATTCTATCGTCCTGGTGATTGAGTTATATCGTGATATTATTGTCAAGATTGCTGTATTGTCATGGTGGCCTATATTGTAGTTTGCTGTATTTTGATTTACGCTTTTCTAAAGATAGCTTTACTCTCAGTGTACCTATAGTGTCATGGAGAAAATATTTTCATAGTGGAATTATTGTCATTATGAACATACTGTCATTTTGGCAATATCCTTATTTTGGTTGCATTTGTATCATATATATATATAAATATATATATATATATATATATATATATATATATATATATATATATATATATATATATATATATATATATATATATATCATCACGTTGGCTATATTAGCAACGTGATCTTTTTTTACGGTTCCTATATTTTCATTTTTTTGATCATGCATTTTTTGTCGTAAGTGATACATTATCATGATAACTATAACATTTCTTTAACTATATATTAGTATTTTGACTATATTGTTATTATGACAATGATATCATGTTGGATATCTTGCCAAAGGAACTTTACTGTCATGGTGTCTATTTCATCATGATGGTTATAATATCATGGAGACAACATTTCCAAGGTAGCTTTTATATTGGTGTTGGGTTTGCCCTTGAGGATGTATCATTATAAAACGAGATTCTCATTTTGATTAAATCATTAGGGGACTACATTGTCGTGATATGCTATATTGTTATGGTTTCAGGAATGTTATTGTATATGTATTATTATGTTGCTTATATTCGAATGGAAGCCATACTGACAGAGTGGCTATATTTTCATAATTTAATCATTTTGTTATGTCGATTATATTCCACTTGTGTGTATATTGTCATGGTGACTGTTGCCATAATATCTATACTGTCATTTGATTTGTTGAATTAGTGGCTATTTTGAAATAATGTAATGTCATGGTTCCTGTATTGTCTTCGTTGTTGTATTATCATCGTGTCTATATGGTCATGGTAGTTATATTTCCATTAAGATAATATTTATATGGTAACTATATTGCCATGGTGGCTATATTGTTAAATGAA
>NC_092278.1:5823146-5851050 GCF_036320965.1 Panulirus ornatus | reverse complement strand
ATATATATATATATATCATCACCTTGGCTATATTAGCAACGTGATCTTTTTTTACGGTTGCTATATTTTCATTTTTTTAATCATGCATTTTTTGTCGTAAGTGATACATTATCATGATAACTATAACATTCCTGTAACTATATATTGGCATTTTGACTATATTGTTATTATGACAATGATATCATGTTGGATATCTTGCCAAAGTAACTTTATTGTCATGGTGTCTATTTCATCATGATGGTTATAATGTCATGGTGACAACATTTCAAGGTAGCTTTTATATTGGTGTTGGGTTTGCCCTTGAGGATGTATCATTATAAAACGAGATTCTCATTTTGATTAAATCATTAGGGACTACATTGTCGTGATATGCTATATTGTTATGGTTTCAGGAATGTCATTGTATATGTATTATTATGTTGGCTTATATTCCAATGGAAGCCATAGTGCAGAGTGGCTATATTTTCATAATTAATCATTTTGTTATGTCGATTATATTCCACTTGTGTGTATATTGTCATGGTGACTGTTGCCATAATATCTATACTGTCATTTGATTTGTTGAATTGGTGGCTATATTGTCATAATGTAATGTCATGGTTCCTGTATTGTCTTGGTGGTTGTATTGTCATCGTGTCTATATGGTCATGGTAGTTATATTTCCATTAAGATTATATTGATATGGTAACTATATTGCCATGGTGGCTATATTGTTAAATGAATATATTGCCATGATGGCTATTTGTTATTTTTTGTTATATTACAAGGGGGTGATTGTCTTTTCATGTTGCCTATATATCAGGGTACCTATATTGTTATCATAAGATTACAGTCATAAAGACAATATAGTCGCCATGCCAATATTTTCACCTTAATGATATGGGTATCATGATAATATATCGCTTATAACAGAATATGCACGATTAAAAAATGACAATATACCACCTATAAAAAAATCACCTTCCCAATATAGCCAAGGTGACGATATATATAACATAGCAATGTAACCCAAATTAGAAGATAGCCAAAATGACTTTATTTCATAATGACAATTGCGTCACTATGAAAATTTGTTCCCAATGAAAGTATAGCTACACTGACATTAAAGCCATATTCACTAAATAGTAACATTGAAAACGCATCAAACGACAATATAGCCACCATGATTGTACAGCCACCATAACAATAATGTTAAAACATAAATCAATCACTGTGATATTAGAGTAAACTTGAAAAATTTTTACAATTACCATAAAAGTATCATGAGAATATAGCATCCATATCAACATATTTCCCATGACAATTTAGCCATTATGATAGTATAGTCACAACTACAATATTTTCACTATAACAACAAAGCCACCATGGCCATATAACTGATATAACAATATAGTCAACGCAACATTAAAGAAACATTCAGAATATGTTCACAACGTCAATATAGCCACCTGACAATATAGATACCGTGACAAAATAGTCGCTTTCGGATCATAGGAAACATATAGCCTCTAAAGTATATAGTGTCCAGGAGACAATAGCGTCCAAAACAGAATTTATCAATACTATACAGCCGCCTTGACAGTATAGCCCATAAAACAATGTCAGAACCATGAAAATGTACCTGCCATACCAATATAACTACTATCAAAATGAAGTCAACATACCAAAATGATCAAAAAAGATATTGCCATTGCTATATAGTTACAATAATCATACATTAATGATGATAATGTAATCAGCATTTTCACATAAGCACCATCACCGTTTAAAAGCATGACAGACTAAGTTACATGATGATATGATATCCAGACAGATACACTCAAGATGCCAAATAAGCCGTCATAGAAATATTATCATGATCATATAATCACAACCAAATTGTAGGTAAAGACAAAATACATCCCAACGATGAAATTGACCGTAGCAATATAGCCATCAAGTTGATATAGCGACCAAGATAATGTAGCCAGGATGGCGTTATATTGAACATAACAATACACCCGCCATGCCAATATCGTCATCTTTACAATGTAGCTTGCATGAAATATAGTAACCTTGACAATGTAGGTACCATGATAATGTATTCCCATGAAAAAATGTCCAAAACAACAGTTGGGCTGCGAACACTATATCACCATGCTAATCTTGCCAAAATTCTAGTATAGCCATCATGGCAATATACCAAAAGGAATAAAAATACCCACCACAATAAGATAGCTAACTTAAGAATATAGCTACTCTGACAAAAAGCCATGATGGCAATATAGTTACCATAAGAATGTAATCTTAACGACAGTATAGCCATCATGACCATAGAGTCACGATGACAAGACAACCATGATGACCATACAGGCAACATGACAATACAGTCTCTATGACAATATTGCCATCAATTTAATAAATCAAATGACAATATAGAAATTATGGCAACACAGTCACCATGACAATATATTCAAAAATACAATAAAATACTACTAACAAAATGATCTAATCATGAAAATATAACCACCCTGCCACTATGGCTTCCATTGTCATGTACCAACATAATATTCATTCACCATGACAGTACTGAAACTATAACAATATAGCATATCATGACAATGTATTCACCTCATAATTTAAACAAAATGAAATATCCGTTTTTATAATGATATATCTCCAAGGGTAAATCAACACCATTAAATAAGCTACAATGAAAATGTAGTCACATGTAGTTATCTTAGCAATATAGCCACTAAGAGATTGTAGTCATAATGACAATATAGTCACCATGACAATATACTGTCACTTTAATGATATAGTTATCAAGATAATGTATCACTCATGAAAAAATATACATGATTAAAAAAAATGACAATATAGCAACTATAAAGAGATCACCTTGCCAATATAGCCAAGGTGACGATATGTAAATCTTCGCAATGTAACCAAAATGAGCAGATAGCCAAAATGACGATATGTTCATAATGACAATACTGCTACTACGAAAATATATTCCCCATGACACTATAGCTACAATGACAATAAAGCAATCTTCACAAAAGAGTAACATTGAAAATACAGGAAACGACAATATAGCCACCATGACAATGCAGCTATCGTGACAATAATGTCACGATATACATCAATCGCCAGGCTATTAGAGTCACCTTGATAGTAATCTTTCAATGACTTTATGAATATCATGAAAATATAGCCCTCATGTCAACATATTTCCTATGACAATTTAGCCATTATGATAATATAGTCACGACGACAAGATATTCACTATGACAATAAAGCTACCATGATCATGTAACTGATATGACAATATAGATTTCAGGATATGTAGTGCCCAGGACAATATAGAAATTACGGCAACACAGTAACCATGAGAATATATTCACAAATACAATAAAATCGTCATAACAAAATGATCCAACCATGAAAATATAGTTACTCTGCCACTATGGCTTTAATTGTAATGTAACCAACATAATATACATTCAACATGACAGTACTGAAACTATAGCAATATCGCATATCATGGCAATATATTCACATGATAATTTAAAAAAAAGAAATTTTCGGTTTTATATATCTTCAAGGGCAAAATCAACACCATTAAATATGCTACAACGAAAATGCAGTGAAACTGTCATTATAACCATCATCATGAAATAGTCACCATGACAGTATAGTTATCTTAGCAATATAGCCACTAAGAGATTATAGTCATAATGTCAACATTGTCACAATGACAATATACTGTCACCTTAATAGTAAAGTTATCACGATAATGTATCGCTTATGAAAAAATATGCATGACTAAAAAAAATGACAACATAGCAACTATAAAAGAGATCACCTTGACAATATAGCCAAGGTGACGATATGTAAATCTTCGCAATATAACCAAAATGAGTAGATAGCCAAAATGACGGTATGTTCATAATGACAATACTGCTGCTATGAAAATATATCCCCATGACACTATAGCTACAATGACAATAAAGCAATCTTCACAAAAGAGTAACAGTGAAAATACAGGAAACGACAATATAGCCACCATGAAAGTACAGCCACTATGACAATAAAGTCACGATATAATTCACTGACTATATAAACATCATGAAAATAAGGCTTCCATGTCAACATACTTACCATGACAATTTAGCCAATATGATGATATAGTCAAGACGGCAATATATTCACTATAACAATATAGCCATGATCATATAAGTGATATGACAATACAGTCAACGCAACAATAAGGAAGCCTTCAAATTATATTCATTATGGCAATATAAGCACCTGACAATATTGATGCTGTGACAAAATAGTCTCTTTCGGATCATAGCAAACATATAGGCTCCAGGACAATATAGTGTCCATGACAAAATAGCGACCAAGACAAGATTTTTAATTAAGATATAGTCACCTTGACAGTATAGCCGATAAAACAATGAAACAACAATGAAAATGTACCTGCCATAACAATATAGCTACCATGAAAATGCAGGCAACATGACAAAATTGTCACAATGAAATATAATCGCCATTACAATTTAGTTACCATAATCATATATCAATCATGATAATATCATCAGGAGGCTTACATAAACACCATCACAGTATAAAATCCATGACAATATAGTGACATGATAATATGATATCATACACTTGCACTCACATTACCAAATAAGCCGCCACGAAAATATTGTTATCATGATCATATGATTAAAACGAAATTGTAGTTAATGACAAAATATATCCCCAACGACAAAATTAACCACAGCAATATAGCCAGCAAGTAAATATAGCGACCAAGATAATGTAGTTAGGATGGCATTATATTGAAAATAACAATACAGCCACAATGGCAATATCGTCACCATGACAATGGAGCTACCATGAAAATATAGTAACATTGACTATGTAGCTACTATGATAATAAAATCCCATGGAACATATCCACAATAACAGTTTATTTGCTAAGACACTATATCACCATGCCAATATCGCCAAAATGTTAGTCTAGGCATCATGGCAATATACCACCAGAAAAAGAAAATAAGCACCACAATGATATAGCTAACTTAACAACATAGCTACCCTGATAATATATTCAATATGAAAAGACAGTCACCTCCTTACAGTATAACAAAAATGAAAAATAGCTATCATGGCAATGTAGTCACCTATCAATATAGTCACCAAGGCAATATAGTTACCATAACCCTATAATCATAACTGGAATATAACGAACATGACAATATAGTCAAGATGACATGGAACCATCGTGACAATACAAGCAACATGACAATAGAGTCTCTACGACAATATTGCAATCGCTTCAGCAAATTAAATGATAATATTGATATTACTGGAACACAGTCACCATGACAGTATTATCACAAATGCAATATAACCGCGATAACAAAATTATCCTACCATGAAAATTTAGCCACCCTGCCACTGCAATATAGCTAACATAATTATACATTCACTACGACAGTACTGAAACCATGACAATATAGCATATCATGACAATGTAGTCACCTGATGACAGTCGCGCACCAGCTACCGACGTGTACGGAGCTGCTATCGTCTTTCAGAGCTAGGTTGTAGCTATTCCTCCCTGCGTTGTCGCTACCCGTGCTATGTTTTGAAGGTTTTATCTTATATGATCAAGATTGGTGTATGATTATTGACACCATAATGTGATATCGTTTGTATTTCATTGTAATGAATTTGTCGTAGTAACTATATTTTCATGTAAGCTATATTGTTATGGTAGGTACATTTTCATGGTTGTTCCACTGTTTTATTGGCTATACTGTCAAGGTGACTGTATTGTGATGATAAATCCTGTCTTCTTCGCTATTTTGTCATAGAGACTATATTCTCTTGGACGCTATATGTTTGCTATGATCCAAAAATGACTATTTTGTCACAGTATCTATATTTTCATGTGGCTGTATTCTTAGAGTGGATATAATTTATAAATGCGTTTATTGTTGCGTTGACTATATTGTCATATCATTTATGTGATCATGGTGGCTTTATTGTTATGGTGAATATATTAGCGTCTTTACTATATTATCAGAATGGCGAAACTGTCACTTTAAAGATATTCATATGGAGGCTATATTTTCACGACAAATAAATTGATATGGACGCTATATTTTCATGATGTTCATGTACTCATTGTATATTCATTATCAAGATGACGCTAATGTCCTGGCGATTGATTTATATCGAGAGATTATTGTCATGGTGGCTGTACTGTCTTGATGGCTGTATAGTCGTTTGCTAATTTTTCAATAGTACTCTTTTTGTGAAGATGGCTTTATTGTCATTGAAGCTGGAGAATCGTGGGGAACATATTTTCATAGTTGCAGCATTTTCATTATGAACATACCATCGTTCTGGTTATCATCTCTTTTTCTTTACGTTGCTATGATGTATATATCGTCACTTTGAATATAGTGGCAAGGTGATCTTTTTTATAGGTGCTATACTGTCATTTTCTAATCATGCATATTTTGTCACAAGCGATACATCATTTTGATAACTTTATTATTAAGGTGACAGTATTTTAATAGCGACTATATTGTCATAATGACTATAATCTCAGAGTGGCTATATTGCCATTGTCACTATTTTATCACGATATTTATGTCATTGTGACCGTATTTTCACGGCAGCTTTTTAATGGTGTATAAAATTTTGTCCCTGAGGTTATACCATAATAGAAGCGAAATTTTCATTTTTCATCAAATGATCAAGTGACTACATTATCATGATATGCTATATGGTTATGGTTTCTGTACTGTCGTGGTGAATGTTTTGTTATTGTGGCTATATTGTAATGGAAGCCATAGTGGCTGAGTGACTATATTTTCATGGTAGGATCATTTTATTACGACGGTTATATAACATTTCTAAGTATATTGTCATCGTGATTGTGTTGCCATGATATCTATATTGTCATTTAACTTGTTGAATTAGTGTCAATATTGTCTTAGAGACTGTATTTTGATGTTTTCTATATTGTCATGGTAGTTGTATTGTCATCGTGACTATAATTACATGGTGACTATAATGCCATTAAGAATACATTGCTATGGTAATCATATTGCCATGATGGCTATATTGTTTGGTTACCATATTGCCATGATGGCTATATTGTTTAGTTACCATATTGCCATGATGGCTATTTGTCATTTTTTTTCTTTTATATTTCAAGGAGGTGGCTGTCTTTTAATGTTACCTATATTGTCAGAGTAGTATATTGTCAAGTTAGCTCTATCGTTGTTATGAGTGTTTTTTCAGTTGATATATTGCCATGATGGCTATACTAACATTTTAGAGATATTGGCATGGTGATATATCGTCTTAGCAGCTAAACTCTTGTTGTGGCTATCTTTTGGGTATTTTCTATCTTGAATATTTTGCCATGGCAGCTAAATTATCAACGTTACTATATTTTCATGGTAGCTATATTGTCATGGTGACGACATTGGCACGGTGGCTGTATTGTAATTCTCAATACAATGCTCGCTACATTATCTTGGTCGCTATAACAAGTTGATGGCTATATTGCTATGATTAATTTTGTCGTTGGGGATACATTTGTCATTACCTACAATATTGTTGTGATTATATGATCATGATAACAATATATTCATGGCGACTTCTTTGGTATTGTAAGTGTAAGTGTATGGATATCATATCATCATGTCACTTATACTGTCGTGGTTTTTATATTGTGATATTGTTTATATCAACCTGCTGATTATATGATCATGATTGGTCTATGATTATGGTAACTATATTGTAATGCCGATGATATTTCATTATGATAATTTTGTCATGTTGACTAAAATTTCATGACATCTATAATGTTTTGGCAGGTACAGTTTCATGATTGTTACATTGTTTTATGGTCTATACTATCAAGGTGTCTATATTATAATGATATGTCCTGTCTTGGTCGCCATTTTGTCATAGAGACTATGTTGTCCTGCCGGCTATATGTTTGCTATGATTCAAAAGCGACTATTTGTCACAGTATCTATATTGTCATGTAGTTATATTGCCATAGTGAATATGATTTGTATATTTCTTTTTTGCTTCTTTGACTGTATTGTCACATCAGTTATATGATCACTGCGGCTATATTGCTATAGTGAATAAATTGCCGTCATGACTATATTATCATAATGGCCAGATTATCATGGCAGACATGTTGAAATGGAGGCTATATTTTCATGATATTTATATGTTCATTGTAACTTTATTATCAAGGTGACTAATGACATGGTGATGATTTGTATCTTGACATTACTATCATGGTGGCTGAACTATGATGGTGGCTATATTCTCATTTGCTGTCTTTTCAATGTTGCTCTTTTGTGAATATGGCTTTGTTGTCAGTGTAGCTATAGTGTCATTGGGAACATAATTTCATAGTGGAAGTATTGTCATTATGACCATACTGTCATTTTGGCTATCTTTTCATTTTAGTTGCATTGCTATACTGTATATATCGTCACCTTAGCTAAATTGGCAAAGTGATCTTTTTATAGGTGATATATTGTCATTATTTAACTCTTGCATACTTTGTCATAAGCGAAATATTATCATGATAATTATATTTTTATGGTGACAATATTGTCATAGCGACTATATTATCATTATGACTATAATGTCACAGTGGCTATGTTGCCAAGATAACTATATTGTCATGGTGACTTTTTTATCATGATTTTTATAATGTCATAATGACTGTATTTTCGTAGAAGCTTTTTTAATGGAGTTGATATTGCCCTTGAGGATACACCATTATAGAAGAGAAATTGTCATTTTGACTAAATTATTTGGTGACTACATTGCCATGATATGCTATACTGTTATGGTTTCAGTATTGTCATGGTAAATCTTTTATTACTGTTTCTACATTGCAATGGAAACCAAAATGGTAGGTGGCTATATTTTTATGGTAGGATAATTTTATCATGGCGATTATATTGCATTTCTGAGTATATTGTCATGGTGACTATGTTGCCATAATATCTATATTGTCATATGATTTGTCAAATTGATTGCAATATTATCTTAGAGACGGTACTGTCATATTATCTGTATTGTCACGGTGGTTGTATTATCAACGTGACTATATAGTCATGTTGGCTACATTGTCGTTAAGATCACATTCTTATGGTAACTATATTACCATAGTGCCTGTACTGTTAAATCACTATATCGCCATGATGGCTATTTGTCATTTTTGTTATATAACAAGGAGGTGTCTGTCTTTTCATGTTGGCAATATTGTCGGTATAGCTATATTGTCGAGTACTGGGTATGTATATTTCTTTTCTGGCGGTATATTATCATGATGGCAATAATAATATTTTGGCGACATTGTCATGGCGATATAGTGTTTTAGCAGCTAAACTCTTGTTGTGGATATTTTTCAATTGTATATTTTATCATGGTAGCTACAGAGTCAAGGTTACTATATTTTCATGGTAGCTACATTGTCATGGTGAAGGCATTAGCATGATGGTTGTATTCTGACTTTCAATATGATGCCGTCCTGGCAACATTATCTTGGTCGCTATATACACTTGATGGCTATATTGTTATGGTTAATTTTGTCTTTCGGGATATATTTTGTAATTAATGACAATACTGTTGTGATTATATGATCATGATAATATTTTCATGAAAACTTATGTGGTATTGTAAGTTCAAGTGAATGGATATCATCTCATCATGTCACTTAAAATGTCATGGTTTTACAGTATGATCTTGTTTATGTCGACCTGCTGATTATATAATCATGATTTGTGTATGATTATGGTAACTATATTGTAATGTCGTTTTATTTCATTGTGATAATTTTGTCATGTTAACTACAATTCCATGACAGCTATAATGTTATGACCATATCATGATGATAAATCCTGTCTGAGTCATTGTTTTTTCACAGAGACTATATTGTCCTGGAGTCTATATTTTTGGTATGATCCGAAAACGACTATGTATTAACAGTATCTATATTGTCAGGTGGTTATATTGTCATTGTGAATATAAGTTGAATGTTTCTATAATTTTGCTTTGATTATATTGTCATATCAGTTATATGATCATGGTAACTTTATTGTCATAGTGAATAGATTGTCGTCGTGACTATATTTTCATAATGGCTAAATTGTCATAGCAAATATCTTGACATGGGGCTATATTTTCATGATATTTATAAAGTCATTGTAAGATTACTGTCAAGGTGATTCTATCGTCCTGGTGATTGAGTTATATCGTGATATTATTGTCAAGATTGCTGTATTGTTATGGTGGCTATATTGTAGTTTGCTGTATTTTGATTTACGCTTTTCTAAAGATAGCTTTACTCTCAGTGTACCTATAGTGTCATGGAGAAAATATTTTCATAGAGGGAGACCAAATTGGAGGTGGAAGGATGGAGTGAAGGAGATTTTGTGTGATCGGAGCCTGAACATGAAGGAGGGTGAGGGGAGGGCAAGGAGTGGAGTGAATTGGAGCGGTGTTGTGTACCGGGGTTGACGTGCTGTCGGTGGGTTGAATCAGGGCATGTGAGGCGTCTGGGGTAAACCATGGAAAGCTGTGTAGGTATGTATATTTGCGTGTGTGGACGTATGTATATACATGTGTATGGGGGTGGGTTGGGCCATTTCTTTCGTCTGTTTCCTTGCGCTACCTCGCAAACGCGGGAGACAGCGACAAAGTAAAAAAAAAAAATGAACATACTGTCATTTTGGCAATCTCCTTATTTTGGTTGCATTTGTATCATATATATATATCATCACGTTGGCTATATTAGCAACGTGATCTTTTTTTACGGTTCCTATATTTTCATTTTTTTAATCATGCATTTTTTGTCGTAAGTGATACATTATCATGATAACTATAACATTCAGGTAACTATATATTGGTATTTTGACCATATTGTTATTATGACAATGATATCATGTTGGATATCTTGCCAAAGTAATTTATTGTCATGGTGTCTATTTCATCATGATGGTTATAATGTCATGGAGACAACATTTCGAAGGTAGCTTTTATATTGGTGTTGGGTTTGCCCTTGAGGATGTATCATTATAAAACGAGATTCTCATTTTGATTAAATCATTACGGGACTACATTGTCGTGATATGCTATATTGTTATGGTTTCAGGAATGTTATTGTATATGTATTATTATGTTGGCTATATTCCAATGGAAGCCATAGTGACAGAGTGGCTATATTTTCATAATTTAATCATTTTGTTATGTCGATTATATTCCACTTGTGTGTATATTGTCATGGTGACTGTTGCCATAATATCTATACTGTCATTTGATTTGTTGAATTGGTGGCTATTTTGAAATAATGTAATGTCATGGTTCCTGTATTGTCTTCGTGGTTGTATTATCATCGTGTCTATATGGTCATGGTAGTTATATTTCCATTAAGATTATATTGATATGGTAACTATATTGCCATTGTGGCTATATTGTTAAATGAATATATTACCATGATGGCATTTGTTATTTTTTGTTATTTTACAAGGGGGTGATTGTCTTTTCATGTTGCCTATATATTAGGGTACCTATATTGTTATCATAAGATTACAGTCATAAAGACAATATAGTCGCCATGCCAATATTTTCACCTTAATGATATGGGTATCATGATAATATATCGCTTATAACAGAATATGTATGATTAAAAAATGACAATATACCACCTATAAAAAAAATCACCCTCCCAATATAGCCAAGGTGACGATATATATAACATAGCAATGTAACCAAAATTTGAAGATAGCCAAAATGACTTTATTTCATATTGACAATTGCGTCACTATGTAAATTTGTTCCCAATGAAAGTATAGCTACACTGACGTTAAAGCCATATTCACTAATTAGTAACACTGAAAACGCATCAAACGACAATATAGCCACCATGATTGTACAGCCACCATAACAATAATGTTACAACATAAATCAATCACTGTGATATTAGAGTAAACTTGAAAAAATGTTTACAATTACCATAAAAGTATCATATAGCATCCATATCAAAATATTTCCCATGACAATTTAGCCATTATGATAGTATAGTCACAACTACAATATATTCACTATAACAACAAAGCCACCATGGCCATATAACTGATATAACAATATAGTCAAAGCAACATTAAAGAAACATTCAGAATATGTTCACAACGTCAATATAGCCACCTGACAATATAGATACCGTGACAAAATAGTCCCTTTCGGATCATAGGAAACATATAGCCTCTAAAGTATATAGTGTCCAGGAGACAATAGCGTCCAAAACAGAATTTATCAATACTATACAGCCGCCTTGACAGTATACCCCATAAAACAATGTCAAAACCATGAAAATGTACCTGCCATACCAATATAACTACTTTCAAAATGAAGTCAACATACCAATATGATCAAAAAAGATATTGCCATTGCTATATAGTTACAATAATCATACATTAATGATGATAATGTAATCAGCATTTTCACATAAGCACCATCACCGTTTAAAAGCATGACAGACTAAGTTACATGATGATATGATATCCAGACAGATACACTCAAGATGCCAAATAAGCCGTCATAGAATGATTATCATGATCATATAATCACAATCAAATTGTAGGTAAAGACAAAATACATCCCCAACGATGAAATTGACCGTAGCAATATAGCCATCAAGTTGATACAGCCACCAAGATAATGTAGCCAGGATGGCGTTATATTGAACATAACAATACACCCGCCATGCCAATATCGTCATCTTTACAATGTAGCTTGCATGAAATATAGTAACATTGACAATGTAGGTACCATGATAATGTATTCCCATGAAAAAATGTCCAAAACATCAGTTGGGGTGCGAACGCTATATCACCATGCTAATCTTGCCAGAATTTTAGTATAGCCATCATGGCAATATACCAAAAGGAAAAAAAATAACCATCACAATAAGATAGCTAACTTAACAATATAGCAACTCTGACAAAAAGCCATGATGGCAATATAGTTACCATAAGAATGCAATCTTACCGACAGTATAGCCATCATGACTATAGAGTCAAGATGACAAGTCAACCATGATGACCATACAGGTAACATGACAATACAGTCTCTATGACAATATTGCCATCAATTTAATAAGTCAAATGACAATATAGAAATTATGGCAACACAGTCACCATGACAATATATTTAAAAATACAATAAAATACTAATAACAAAATGATCAAACCATGAAAATATAGCCACCCTGCCACTATGGCTTCCATTGTAATGTAGCCAACATGATATACATTCACCATGAGAGTATTGAAACTATAACAATATAGCATATCATGACAATGTATTCACCTCATAATTTAAACAAAATAAAATATCCGTTTTTATAATGATATATATCCAAGGGTAAATCCACAACATTAAGTAAGCTACAATGAAAATGTAGTCACATGTAGTTATCTTAGCAATATAGCCACTACGAGATTGTAGTCATAATGATAATATAGTCACCATGACAATATACTATCACTTTAATGATATAGTTATCAAGATAATGTATCACTCATGAAAAAATATACATGATTTAAAAAAATGACAGTATAGCAACTATAAAGAGATCACCTTGCCAATATAGCCAAGGTGACGATATGTAAATCTTCGCAATGTCACCAAAATGAGCAGATAGCCAAAATGACGATATGTTCATAATGACAATACTGCTACTACGAAAAGATATTCCCCATGACACTATAGCTACAAAAACAATAAAGCAATCTTCACAAAAGAGTAACATTGAAAATACAGGAAACGACAATAGAGCCACCATGACAATGCAGCTTTCGTGACAATAATGTCACGATATGCATCAATCGCCAGGCTATTAGAGTCACCTTGATAGTAATCTTTCAATGACTTTATGAATATCATGAAAATATAGCCCTCATGTCAACATATTTCCTATGACAATTTAGCCATTATGATAATATAGTCACGACGACAAGATATTCACTATGACAATAAAGCTACCATGATTAAATAACTGATATGACAATATAGATTTCAGGATATGTAGTGTCCACGACAATATAGAAATTACGGCAACACAGTAACCATGAGAACATACTCACAAACACAATAAAATCGTCATAACAAAATGATCCAACCATGAAAACATAGTTACCCTGCCAATATGACTTTAATTTTAATGTAACTAACATAATATACATTCAACGTGACAGTACTGAAACTATAACAATATCGCATATCATGGCAATATATTTACATGATTATTTAAAAAAAGGAAATTTTCGTTTTTATAATATATCTTCATGGGCAAAATCAAGACCATTAAATATGCTACCATGAAAATGCAGTCAAACTGTCATAATAACAATCATCATGAAATAGTCACCATGACAGTATAGTTATCTTAGCAATATAGCCACTAAGAGATTGTAGTCATATTGTCAACATTGTCACAATGACAATATGCTGTCACTTTAATAGTAAAGTTATCACGATAATGTATCGCTTATGAAAAAATATGCATGACTAAACAAAATGACAACATAGCAACTATAAAAGAGATCACCTTGACAATATAGCCGAGGTGACGATATGTAAATCTTCGCAATATAACCTAAATGAGTAGATAGCCAAAATGACGCTATGTTCATAATGATAATATTGCTGCTATGAAAATATATCCCCCATGACACTATAGCTACAATGACAATAAAGCAATCTTCACTAAAGAATAACAATGAAAATACAGCAAACGACTATATAGCCATCATGAAAGTAAAGCCACTATGACAATAATGTCACGATATAATTCACTGACTATATAAACATCATGAAAATAAGGCTTCCATGTCAACATACTTACCATGACAATTTAGCCAATATGATAATATAGTCAAGACGGCAATATATTCACTATAACAATATAGCCATGATCATATAAGTGATATGACAATACAGTGAACGCAACAATAAGGAAGCCTTCAAATTATATTCATTATGGCAATATAAGCACCTGACAATAATGATGCTGCGACAAAATAGTCTCTTTCGGATCATAGCAAACATATATGCTCCAGAACAATATAGTGTCCATGACGAAATAGCGACCAAGACAAGATTTTGAATTAAGATATAGTCACCTTGACAGTATAGCCGATAAAACAATGAAACAACAATGAAAATGTATCTGCCATAACAATATAGCTACCATGAAAATGCAGGCAACATGACAAAATTGTCACAATGAAATATAATCGCCATTACAATTTAGTTACCATAATCATATATCAATCATGATAATATCATCAGGAGGCTGACATAAACACCATCACAGTATAAAAACTATGACAATATAGTGACATGATAATATGATATCCATACACTTGCACTCACATTACCAAATAAGCCGCCATGAAAATATTATCATGATCATATGACTAAAACAAAATTGTAGTTAATGACAAAATATATCCTCAACGACAAAATAAACCATAGCAATATAGCCAGCAAGTAAATATGGCGACCAAGATAATGTAGTTAGGATGGCATTATATTGAAAATAACAATATAGCCACAATGGCAATATCGTCACCATGACAATGGAGCTACCATGAAAATATAGTAACATTGACAATGTAGCTACTATGATAATAAAATCCCATGGAACATATCCACAATAACAGTTTATTTGCTAAGACACTATATCACCATGCCAATATCGCCAACATGTTAGTCTAGGCATCATGCAATATACCACCAGAAAAAGAAAATAAGCACCACAATGATATAGCTAACTTAATAATATACCTACCCTGATAATATATTCAATATGAAAAGACAGGCACCTCATTACAGTATAACAAAAATGAAAAATAGCTATCATGGCAATGTAGTCACCTATAAATATAGTCACCATGGCAATATAGTTACCATAACCATGTAATCATAACTGGAATATAACCAACATTACTATATAGTCAAGATGACATGCAACCATCATGACAATACAGGCAACATGACATTAGAGTCTCTACGACAATATTGCAATCGCTTCAACAAATTAAATGATAATATAGATATTACTGGAACACAGTCACCATGACAGTATTATCACAAATGCAATATAACCGCGATAACAAAATTATCCATCCCTGAAGATTTAGCCACCCTGCCACTGCAATATAGCTAACATGATAATACATTCACAACGACAGTACCGAAACCATGACAATATAGCATATCACGACAATGTCGTCACCTGATGACAGTCGCGCACCAGCTACCGACGTGTACGGAGCTGCTGTCGTCTTTCAGAGCTAGGTTTTAGCTATTCCTCCCTGCGTTGTCGTTACCCTTGCTTTGTTTTGAAGGTTTTAGCTTATATGATTATGATTGATGTATGATTATCGAAACCATAATGTGATATCATTTGTATTTCATTGTAATGAATTTGTCATAGTAACTATATTTTCATGTAAGCTGTATTGTTATGGTAGGTACATTTTCATGGTTGTTCCACTGTTTTATTGGCTATACTGTCAAGGTGACTGTATTGTGATGATATATCCTGTCTTCTTCGCTATTTTGTCATGGAGACTATATTCTCTTGGACGCTATATATTTGCTATGATCCAAAAATGACTGTTTTGTCACAGTATCTATATTTTCAAGTGGCTGTATTCTCAGACTGGATATAATTTATAAATGCGTTTATTGTTGCGTTGACTATATTGTCATATCATTTATGTGATCAAGGTGGCTTTATTGTTATGGTAAATATATTAGCGTCTTTACTATATTATCAGTATGGCGAAAGTGTCACTTTAAAGATATTCATATGGAGGCTATATTTTCACGACAAATATATTTATATGGACGCTATATTTTCATGATGTTCATCTACTCATTGTATATTCATTATCAAGGTGACGCTAATGTCCTGGCGATTGATTTATATCGAGAGATTATTGTCATGGTGGCTGCACTGTCTTGATGGCGTTATAGTCGTTTCCTATTTTTTCAATAGTACTCTTTTTGTGAAGATGGCTTTATTGTCAGTGAAGCTGGAGAATCGTGGGGAACATATTTTCATAGTTGCAGTATTGTCATTATGAACATACCATCGTTCTGGTTATCATCTCTTTTTCTTTACGTTGCTATGATGTATATATCGTCACCTTGACTATAGTGGCAAGGTGATCTTTTTTATAGGTGCTATACTGTCATTTTCTAATCATGCATATTTTATCACAAGCGATATATCATTTTGATAACTTTATTATTAAGGTGACAGTATTTTAATAGCGACTATATTGTCATAATGACTATAATCTCAGAGTGGCTATATTGCCATGATCACTATTTTGTCATGATATTTATGTCATAGTGACTGTATTTTCATGGCACCGTTTTAATGGTGTATAAAATTTTGTCCCTTAGGTTATACTATAATAGAAGCGAAATTTCTATTTTTCATTAAATGATCAAGTGACTACATTGTCATGATATGCTATATTGTTATGGTTTCAGTACTGTCGTGGTGAATGTTTTGTTATTGTGGCTATATTGTAATGGAAGCCATAGTGGCAGGGTGAATATATTTTCATGTTAGGATCATTTTATTATGACGATTATATAACATTTCTAAGTATATTGTCATCGTGATTTTGTTGCCATAATATCTATATTGTCATATAACTTGTTGAATTAGTGGCAATATTGTCTTAGAGACTGTATTTTGATGTTTTCTGTATTGTCATGGTAGTTGTATTGTCATCGACTGTAATTACATGGTGACTATATTGCCATTAAGAATACTTTGCTATGGTAATCATATTGCCATGATGGCTATATTGTTTGGTTACCATATTGCCATGATGGCTATATGGTTTAGTTACCATATTGCCATGATGGCTTTTTGTCATTTTTTTTCTTTTATATTTCAAGGAGGTGGCTGTCTTTTAATGTTACCTATAATGTCAGAGTAGTATATTGTTAAGTTAGCTATATCGTTGTGATGAGTATTTTTTCTGTTGATATATTGCCATGATGACTATACTAACATTTTAGAGATATTGGCATGGTGATATATCGTCTTAGCAGCTAAACTCTTGTTGTGGCTATCTTTTGTGTTTTTTCTATCTTGAATATTTTGCCATGGCAGCTACATTATCAACGTTACTATATTTTCATGGTAGCTATATTGTCATGGTGACGACATTGGCACGGTGGCTGAATTGTAATTCTTGGCTGAATTGTAATTCTCAATACAATACTCGCTACATTATCTTGGTCGCTATAACAAGTTGATGGCTATATTGCTATGATTAATTTTGTCGTTGAGGATATATTTGTCATTACCTACAATATTGTTGTGATTATATGATCATGATAACAATATATTCATGGCGGATTCTTTGGTATTGTAAGTGTAAGTGTATGGATATCATATCATCATGTCACTTATACTGTCATGGTTTTTATACTGTGATATTGTTTATGTCAACATGCTGATTATATGATCATGATTGGTCTATGATTATGGTAACTATATTGTAATGCCGATAATATTTCATTATGATAATTTTGTCATGTTGACTAAAATTTCATGACATCTAAAATGCTTTGGAAGGTACAGTTTCATGATTGTTACATTGTTTTATGGTCTATACTGTCAAGGTGTCTATATTATATTGATATATCCTGTCTTGGTCGCGATTTTGTCATAGAGACTATGTTGTCCTGCCAGCTATATGTTTGCTATGATTCAAAAGAGACTATTTGTCACTGTATCTATTTTGTCATGTAGTTATACTGCCATAGTGAATATGATTTGTGTGTTTCTTTTATGCTTCTTTGACTGTATTGTCACAGCAATTATATGATCACTGTGGATATATTGGTATAGTGAATAAATTGCCGTCATGACTATATTATCATAATGGCCAGATTATACGGCAGACATGTTGACATGGAGGCTATATTTTCATGATATTTATATTGTCATATTAAGTTTCTTATCAAGGTGACTAATGACATGGTGATGATTTGTATCGTAACATTATTATCATGGTGGCTAAACTATGATGGTGGCTATATTCTCGTCTGCTGTATTATCAGTGTTGCTCTTTTGAGAATATGGTTTTGTATTCATTGTAGCTATAGTGTCATGGGGAACATATTTTCATAGTGGCAGTATTGTCATTATGACCATACCGTCATTTTCGCTATCTTTTCATTTTCGTTACATTACTATAATGTGTATATCGTCACCTTAGCTATATTGGCAAGGTGATCTTTTTATAGGTGATATATTGTCATTATTTAACTCTTGCATACTTTGTCATAAGCGAAATATTATCATAATAATTATATCTTTATGGGGACAATATTGTCATAGCGACTATATTATCATTATGACTATAATGTCACAGTGGCTATATTGCCAAGATAACTATATTGTCATGGTGACATTTTTATCATGATTTTTATATTCTCATAATGACTGTATTTTCCTAGAAGCTTTTTTAATGGTGTTGATATTGCCCTTCAGGATGCACCATTATAGAAGAGGAATTGTCATTTTGATTAAATTATTTGGTGACTGCATTGCCATGATATGCTATACTGTTATGGTTTCAGTACTGTCATGGTAAATCTTTTATTACTGTTTCTACATTGCAATGGAAACCAAAATGGTAGGTGGCTATATTTTCATGGTAGGATAATTTTATCATGGCGATTATATTGCATTTCTGAGTATATTGTCAAAGTGACTATGTTGCCATAATATCTATATTGTCATAGATTTTGTCAAATTGATGGCAATATTGTCTTGAGACGGTACTGTCATGTTATCTGTATTGTCACGGTTGTTGTATTGTCAACGTGACTATATACTCATGTTGGCTACATTGTCGTTAAGATCACATTGTTATGGTAACTATATTACCATAGTGGATTTATTGTTAAATCACTATATCGCCAGGATAGCTATTTGTCATTTTTGTTATATAACTAGGAGGTGAATGTCTTTTCATGTTGGCAATATTGTCAGAGTTGCTATATTGTCGAGTAGTGGGTATATATATTTCTTTTCTGGCGGTATATTATCATGATGGCAATAATAACATTTTGGCGATATTGGCATGGCGATATAGTGTTTTAGCAGCTAAACTCTTGTTGTGGATATTTTTCAATTGTATATTTTATCATGGTAGCTACATAGTCAAGGTTACTATATTTTCATGGCAGCTACATTGTCATAGTGAAGACATTGGCATGGTGATTGTATTCTTACTTTCAATATAATGCCGTCCTGGCTACATTATCTTGGTCGCTATATCAACTTGATGGCTATATTGTTATGGTTAATTTTGTCTTTCGGGATATATTTTGTAATTAGTGACAATACTGTTGTGATTATATGATCATGATAATATTTCCATGAAAACTTATGTGGTATTGTAAGTGTAAGTGAATGGATATCATCTCATCATGTCACTTAAATTGTCATGGTTTTTACACTATGATCTTGTTTATGTCCAGCTGCTGATTATATAATCATGATTGGTGTATGATTATGGTAACTATATTGTAGTGTCGTTTTATTTCATTGTGATAATTTTGTCATGTTGACTACAATTCCATGACAGCTATAATGTTATGACCATATCATGATGATAAATCCTGCCTGAGGCACTGTTTTTTCATAGAGACTATATTGTCCTGGAGTCTATATTTTTGCTATGATCCGAAAACGACTATCTATTAACAGTATCTACATTGTCAGGTGGTTATGTTGCCATTGTGAATATAAGTTGAATGTTTCTATATTTTTGTTTTGATTATATTGTCATATCAGTTATATGATCATGTTAGCTTTATTGTCATAGTGAAAAGATTGTCGTCGTGACTATATTTTCATAATGGCTAAATTGTCATAGCAAATATCTTGACATGGGGGCTATGTTTTCATGGTATTTATAAAGTCATTGTAAGATTACTGTCAAGGTGACTCTATTGTCCTGGTGATTGAGTTATATCGTGATATTATTGTCAAGATGTCTGTATCGTCATGGTGGCTATTTTGTAGTTTGCTGTATTTTAATTTTACGATTATGTGAAGATAGCTTTACTGTCAGTGTACCTATAGAGTCATGGAGAATATATTTTCATAGTGGAATTATTGTCATTATGAACATACTGTCATTATGGCCATCTCCTTATTTTAGTTACATTTTTATCATATATATATCATCACCTTGGCTATATTGGCAACATGATCTTTTTCTACGGGGTCTATATTTTCATTTCTTTAATCATGCATTTTTTGTCGTAAGTTATACATCATCATGATAACTATAACATTCCGGTAAACATATATTGGTATTTTGACTATATTGTGTCGTGACATGCTATATTGTTATGGTTTCATGAATGTCATTGTATATGTATTATTATGTTGGCTATATTCCAATGGAAGGCATAGTGGCAGAGTGGCTATATTTTCATAAGATGATCATTTTGTTATGTCGATTACAATCCACTTGTGTGTATATTGTCATGGTGAATGTTGCCATAATATCTATACTGTCATTTGATTTGTTGAATTGGTGGCTATATTGTCATAATGTAATGTCATGCTTCCTATATTGTCTTGGTGGTTGTATTGTCATCGTGTCTATATGGTCATGGTATTTATATTTCCATTAAGATTATATTGATATGGTAACTATATTGCCATGGTGGCTATATTGTTAAATGAATATATTGCCATGATGGCATTTTCTATTTTTTTTTATATTACAAGGGGGTGATTGTCTTTTCATGTTGCCTGTATATCAGGGTACCTATATTGTTATCATAAGATTACAGTCATAAATTCAATATAGTCGCCATGCCAATATTTTCACCTTAATGATATGGGTATCATGATAATATATCGCTTATAACAGAATATGCACGATTAAAAAGTGACAATATACAACCAATATACAAGAAATCACCTTCCCAATATAGCCAAGGTAACGATATATATAACATAGCAATGTAAACCAAATTAGAAGATAGCCAAAGTGACTTCATTTCATAATGACAATTGCGTCACTATGAAAATTTATTCCCAATGAAAGTATAGCTCCACTGACATTAAAGCCATATTCACTAAATATTAACATTGAAAACGCATCGAAATAAAATCGAAAACGACAGTATACCCACCATGATTGTATAGCCACCATAACAATAATGTTACAACATAAATCAATCACTGTGATATTAGAGTAAACTTGAAAAATTTTTTACAATTACCATAAAAGTATCATGAGAATATAGCATCCATATCAACATATTTCACATGACAATTTAGCCATTATGATAGTATAGTCACAATTACAATATATTCACTATAACAACAAAGCCACCATGGCCATATAAATGATATAGCAATATAGTCAACGCAACATTAAAGAAACATTCAGAATATGTTCACAACGTCAGTATAGCCACCTGACAATATAGATACCTTGACAAAATAGTCGCTTTCGGATCATAGGAAACATATAGCCTCTAAAGTATATAGTGTCCAGGAAACAATAGCGTCCAAAACAGAATTTATCAATACTATACAGCCGCCTTGACAGTATAGCCCATAAAACAATGTCAGAACCATGAAAATGTACCTGCCATACCAAAATAACTACTATCAAAACGAAGTCAACATACAAAAATGATCAAAAAAGATATTCCCATTGCTATATAGTTACAACAATCATACATTAATGATGAAAATGTACTCAGTATTTTCATATAAGCACCATCACCGTTTAAAAGCATGACAGACTTATGTTACATGATGATATGATATCCAGGCAGATACATTCAAGATGCCAAATAAGCCGTCAAAGAAATATTATCATGATCATATAATCACAACCAAATTGTAGGTAAAGACAAAATACATCCCTAACGATGAAATTGACCTTAGCAATATAGCCATCAAGTTGATATAGCGACCAAGATAATGTAGCAAGGATGGCGTCATATTGAACATAACAATACACCCGCCATGCCAATATCGTCATTTTTGCAATGTAGCTTGCATGAATTATAGTAACATTGACAATGTAGGTACCATGATAATGTATTCCCATTAAAAAATGTCCAAAACAACAGGTGGGCTGCGAACACTATATCACCATGCTAATCTTGCCAAAATTCTAGTATAGCCATCATGGGATTATACCAATAGCAAAAAAAATACCCACCACAATAAGATAGCTAACTTAACAACATAGCTACTCTGAGAAAAAGTCAGTATGGCAATATAGTTACCATAAGAATGACAGTATAGCCATACTGATCACATAATCACATGATCACATAGAGTCACAATGCCAAGACAACCATGATGACCATACAGGCAACATGACAATACAATCTCTATGAATATATTGTCATCAATCTAATAAATCAAATGACAATATAGAAATTATGGCAACACAATCACCATGAAAATATATGAAAAAATACAATAAAATACTAATAACAAAATGATCAAACCATGAAAATATAGCAATCCTGCCACTATGGCTTCCATTGTAATGTAGCCAACATAATATACATTCACCATGAGAGTACTGAAACTATAACAAAATAGCATATCATGAAGATGTATTCACCTCAAAATTTAAACAAAATGAAATATCCGTTTTTATAATGATATATCTCCATGTAAGTAGGAGAGATGGCCAGAGAGCGTTATTGGATTACGTGTTAATTGACAGGCGTGCGAAAGAGAGACTTTTGGATGTTAATTTGCTGAGAGGTGCAACTGGAGGGATGTCTGATCATTATCTTGTGGAGGCAAAGGTGAAGATTTGTATGGGTTGTCAGAAAAGAAGAGTGAATGTTGGGGTGAAGAGAGTGGTGAGAGTAAGTGAGCTTGGGAAGGAGACCTGTGTGAGGAAGTACCAGGAGAGACTGAGTACAGAATGGAAAAAGGTGAGAACAATGGAAGTAAGGGGAGTGGGGGAGGAATGGGATGTATTTAGGGAATCAGTGATGGATTGCGCAAAAGATGCTTGTGGCATGAGAAGAGTGGGAGGTGGGTTGATTAGAAAGGGTAGTGAGTGGTGGGATGAAGAAGCAAGAGTATTAGTGAAAGAGAAGAGACAGGCATTTGGACGATTTTTGCAGGGAAAAAATGCAATTGAGTGGGAGATGTATAAAAGAAAGAGACAGGAGGTCAAGAGAAAGGTGCAAGAGGCGAAAAAAAGGGCAAATGAGAGTTGGGGTGAGAGAGTATCATTAAATTTTAGGGAGAATAAAAAGATGTTCTGGAAGGAGGTAAATAAAGTGCGTAAGACAAGGGAGCAAATGGGAACTTCAGTGAAGGGCGCAAATGGGGAGGTGATAACAAGTAATGGTGATGTGAGAAGGAGATGGAGTGAGTATTTTGAAGGTTTGTTGAATGTGTTTGATGATAGAGTGGCAGATATAGGGTGTTTTGGTCGAGGTGGTGTGCAAAGTGAGAGGGTTAGGGAAAATGATTTGGTAAACAGAGAAGAGGTAGTGAAAGCTTTGCGGATGATGAAAGCCGGCAAGGCAGCAGGTTTGGATGTTATTGCAGTGGAATTTATTAAAAAAGGGGTTGACTATAATGTTGACTGGTTGGTAAGGTTATTTAATGTATGTATGACTCATGGTGAGGTGCCTTAGGGTTGGCGGAATGCGTGCATAGTGCCATTGTACAACGGCAAAGGGGATAAGAGTGAGTGCTCAAATTACAGAGGTATAAGTTTGTTGAGTATTCCTGGTAAATTATATGGGAGGGTATTGATTGGGAGGGTGAAGGCATGTACAGAGCATCAGATTGGGGAAGAGCAGTGTGGTTTCAGAAGTGGTAGAGGATGTGTGGATCAGGTGTTTGCTTTGAAGAATGTATGTGAGAAATACTTAGAAAAGCAAATGGATTTGTATGTAGCATTTATGGATCTGGAGAAGGCATATGATAGAGTTGATAGAGATGCTCTGTGGAAGGTATTAAGAATATATGGTGTGGGAGGAAAGTTGTTAGAAGCAGTGAAAAGTTTTTATCGAGGATGTAAGGCATGTGTACGTGTAGGAAGAGAGGAAAGTGATTGGTTCTCAGTGAATGTAGGTTTGCGGCAGGGGTGTGTGATGTCTCCATGGTTGTTTAATTTGTTTATGGATGGGGTTGTTAGGGAGGTAAATGCAAGAGTTTTGGAAAGAGGGGCAAGTATGAAGTCTGTTGGGGATGAAAGAGCTTGGGAAGTGAGTCAGTTGTTGTTCGCTGATGATACAGCGCTGGTGGCTGATTCATGTGAGAAACTGCAGAAGCTGGTGACTGAGTTTGGTAAAGTGTGTGGAAGAAGAAAGTTAAGAGTAAATGTGAAAAAGAGCAAGGTTATTAGGTATAGTAGGGTTGAGGGTCAAGTCAATTGGGAGGTGAGTTTGAATGGAGAAAAACTGGAGGAAGTGAAGTGTTTTAGATATCTGGGAGTGGATCTGGCAGCGGATGGAACCATGGAAGCGGAAGTGGATCATAGGGTGGGGGAGGGGGCGAAAATTCTGGGGGCCTTGAAGAATGTGTGGAAGTCGAGAACATTATCTCGGAAAGCAAAAATGGGTATGTTTGAAGGAATAGTGGTTCCAACAATGTTGTATGGTTGCGAGGCGTGGGCTATGGATAGAGTTGTGCGCAGGAGGATGGATGTGCTGGAAATGAGATGTTTGAGGACAAAATGTGGTGTGAGGTGGTTTGATCGAGTGAGTAACGTAAGGGTGAGAGAGATGTGTGGAAATAAAAAGAGCGTGGTTGAGAGAGCAGAAGAGGGTGTTTTGAAGTGGTTTGGGCACATGGAGAGAATGAGTGAGGAAATATTGACCAAGAGGATATATGTGTCGGAGGTGGAGGGAACGAGGAGAAGAGGTAGACCAAATTGGAGGTGGAAAGATGGAGTGAAAAAGATTTTGTGTGATCGGGGCCTGAACATGCAGGAGGGTGAAAGGAGGTCAAGAAATAGAGTAAATTGGAGCGATGTGGTATACCGTGGTTGACGTGCTGTCAGTGGATTGAATCAAGGCATGTGAAGCGTCTGGGGTAAACCATGGAAAGCTGTGTAGGTGTGTATATTTGCGTGTGTGGACGTATGTATATACATGTGTATGGGGTGGGGGGTTGGGCCATTTCTTTCGTCTGTTTCCTTGCGCTGCCTCGCAAACGCGGGAGACAGCGACAAAGTATAATAAAAAAATGAAAAAAAAATATCTCCAAGGGTAAATCTACACCATTAAATAAGATACAATGAAAATGTAGTCACATGTAGTTATCTTAGCAATATAGACACGAAGAGATTGTAGTCATAATGACAAAATAGTCACCATGACAATATACTGTCACTTTAATGATATAGTTATCAAAATGATTTATCACTCATGAAAAAATATACATGACTAAAAGAAATGACAATATAGCAACTATACAGAGATCACCTTGCCAATATAGCCAAGGTGACGAATTGTAAGTCTTCGCAATGTAACCAAAAAGAGAAGATAGCCAAAATGACGATATGTTCATAATGACAATACTGCTACTACGAAAATATATTCCCCATGACACTGTAGCTACAATGACAATAAAGAAATCTTCACAAAAGAATAACATTAAAAATACTGGAAACGACATTAGAGCTACCATGACAATGCAGATATCGTGACAATAATGTCACGATATATATCAATCGCCAGGCTATTAGAGTCACCTTGACAGTAATCTTTCAATGACTTTATGAATATCATGAAAATATAGCCCTCATGTCAACATATTTCCTATGACAATTTAGCATTATGATAATATAGTCACGACGACAAGATATTCACTATGACAATAACGCTACCTTGATCATATAACTGATATGACAATATATATTTCATGATAGTTAGTGTCCAGGACAATATAGAAATTACGGCAACACAGTACCATGAGAATATACTCACAAAAACAATAAAATCGTCATAACAAAATGATCCAACCATGAAAATATAGTTACCCTGCCACTATGACTTTAATTGTAATGTAACCAACATAATATACATTCAACATGATAGTAGTGAAACTATAACAATATCGCGTATCATGGCAAAATCTTCACATGATAATTTAAAAAAAAAGGTAATTTTAGTTTTTATAATATATCTTCAAGGGCAAAATCAACACCATTAAATATGCTACATTGAAAATGCAGTCAAACTGTTATTATAACCATCATCATGAAATAGTCACACTGACAGTATAGTTATCTTAGCAATATAGCCACTAAGAGATCATAGTCATATTGTCAACATTGTCACAATGACAATATACTGTCAACTTAATAGCAACGTTATCACGATAATGTATCGCCTATAAAAAAATATGCGTGACTAAAAAAAATGACAACATAGCAACTATAAAAAGATCACCTTGACAATTTAGCCAAGGTGACGATATGTAAATCTTCGCAATATAACCAAAATTAGTAGATAGCCAAAATGACGGTATGTTCATAATGACAATACTGCTGCTATGAAAATATATCCCCTATGACACTATAGCTACAATGACAATAAAGCAACCTTCACAAAAGAGTAACACTGAAAATACAGGAAACGACTATATATCCACCATGAAAGTACAGCCACTATGACAATAATGTCACGATATAATTCACTGACTATATAAACATCATGAAAATAAGGCTTCCATGTCAACATACTTACCATGACAATTTAGCCAATATGA
>NC_092278.1:5799124-5823046 GCF_036320965.1 Panulirus ornatus | reverse complement strand
GACTTATACTAACTTTTTAGAGATTTATTGGCATGGTTGATTATATCGGTCTTTCTTAGCATCTAAAACTCTTTGGTGTGGATATCTTTTGTGTTTTTTTCTATCTTGAATATGTTGCCATGGCAGCTACATTATCACGTTACTTTATTTTAATGGTAGCTATATTGTCATGGTGACGACATTGGCACGGTGGCTGAATTGTAATTCTTGGCTGAATTGTAATTCTCAATACAATACTCGCTCATTATCTGGTCGCTATATTAGTTGATGGCTAAATTGCTTTGAATTAATTTTGTCGTTCTGAGGATATATTTGTCATTACCTACATTATTGTTGTTATTATCTCGTCATTGATAAACAATATATTCATGGCGGATTTTATGGTATTGTCAAGTGTAAGTGTATGTTTATTATATATCAGTCACTTATACTGTCATGGGTTTTATACTGTTATATTGTTTATTTCAGCTTGGATGATTATATGATCTGATTTGGTCTATGATTTTGGTAAAACTTTTTTGTAATGCCGATTAATATTTCAATATGATAATTTTGCCATGTTGAACTAAAAATTTCTGACATCAATAATGCTTTGGATGGTACAGTTTCCATGATTGTTACATTGTTTTTATGGTCTATATTGTCATAAGATGTCTATATTTTCATTGATATATGCCTGTCTTGGTCGTGATTTTGTCATGGAGACTTTGTGTCCTGCCAGCTAATATGTTTGCTATGATTCAAAAGAGACTATTTGTTCACTGTATCTATATTGTTTCATATTGTTTATTACCCTGCCATAGTGAATATGATTTGTGTGTTTCTTTTATGCTTCTTTGACTGTATTGTCACAGCTAATTTATTGTTCACTGTGGATATATGGTATAGTGAATAAATTGCCGTCATGAATATATTATCATAATGGCCAAATTATTTTATATGGCAGACATGTTGCAGGAGGTATATTTTCATGATATTCATATTGTCATTATTAAGGTTTCTTATCAAAGGTTGATAATGGTCATGGTGATGATTGTATCGTAACATTATTATCATGGTGGCTAAAAACTATGATGGTGGCTATATTCTCGTCTGCTGTATTATGTCAGTGGTGCTCTTTTGTGAATATGGTTTTGTATTCTGTGTTAGCTTATAGTGTTCTTGGGGAACATATTTTCATAGTGCAGTTTTGTCATTATGACCATACCGTCATTTGGCTATCTTTTCATTTTCGTTTACATTACTATTATGTGTATATCGTTCACCTTAGGTATATTGGCAGGTGATCCTTTTTTATTGGTGATATATTGTCATTATTTAACTCTTGCTACTTTGTCATAAGCGAATTATTTATTCGTAATATTTATATTTTAGGGGACAATATTGTCATAGGACTATATTTTATGATGACTATAATGTCACAAGTGGCTATATTGCCACGATAACTATATTGTCATGGTGACATTTTTATCATGATTTTTATATTCTCATATTTACGTTTTTCCTAGAAGCTTTTTTAATGGGTTTTTTGGGAAATTTCCCTTCAGGAAAACCCATTATAGAAGAGGAATTGCCCTTTTTATTAAAATTTTTTTTGGTTTATGCTTTTCCATGAAAATTTTATACGTTAGGTTTCAGTACTGTCATGGTATTCTTTTATTACTATTTCTGCATGCAATGGAAACCAAATGGTAGGTGGCTATATTTTCATGGTAGGATAATTTCATCATGGCGATTATATTGCATTTCTGAGTATATTGTCAAAGTAACTATGTTGCCATAAATCTATATTGTCATAAAAATTTGTCAAATGGGGGGCAATATTGTCTGGAACGGTACTGTCATGTTACTGTATTGCCCCGGGTTTGTTGTATTGTCAACGTGACTAATACTCATTTGGCAAATTTGTCTTTAAAGATCACATTGTTATGGTAACTAATTCCCATAGTGGATTTATTGTTAATAATATATATCGCCGGAAACTATTTGTCTTTTTTGCTATATAACTAGGAGGTGAATGTTTTTTCCCAGTTTGGCAATTTGTCAGAAAGCTATTTTGTCGAGTGTGGGTTATATATATTTCTTTCTGAGGGTAATTTATCATGATGGCATATAACATTTTGGCGATATGGCATGGCGATATAGTGTTTTAGCAGCTAAACTCTTGTTGGGGATATTTTTCAATTGTTTTATTTTTATCAGGGTAGCTACATAGTCAAGGTACAATATTTTCATGCAGCTACATTGTCATAGTAAAGGGACTTTGGGCATGGTGGTTGTATTCTTACTTTCAATTTTAATCCGTCCTGTTTACTTTAAATCTTGGTCGCTATATAACTTGGGGGGCTTTTATTGTTATGGTTAATTTTGCCCTTTCGGGTATATTTTGTAATTATGACAATACTGTTGTAAATTTATATGTCATGATAATTTTTTCTTTTAAAACTTATGTGTATTGTAAGTGTATGAAGGATACCCACTCATCATGTTCATTTAAAAATTTTTCATGGTTTTTACACTTTGATTTTTGTTTATGTCCAGCTGCTGATTATATAATCATGAGGGGTATATTTTGGTAACTATATTGTATGTCGTTTTATTTCATTGTGATAATTTTGTCATGTGAAAAATTTTCCATGACAGCTTTTATGTTATGACCATATAATGTGATAAATCCTGCCTTAGTCACTGTTTTTTCATAGAGACTATTTTGTCCGGATTTTCTATTTTTTTGCTATGCCCAAAAACGACTATCTTTTAACAGATTATATTGTCAGGTGGTTATTTGCATTGTGAAAAAGTTGAATGTTTCTTTTATTTTTGGTTTGTTTATTTGTCATATCTTATATGACATGGTAGCTTCATTGTCATAGTGAAAAGATTGTCGTCTTGACAAATTTCTTTTAATGGAAAATTTGTAATAGAAAATACTTGACATGGGGGCTATTTTTTCGATATTATAAGTCATTGTAGTTTACTGTCAAGGTGCTATATTGCCTGGGGGTTGGGGATTTTTATATCGTGTTTTTATTGTAAAGGGTTGTCTGTGTCGTCAGGGTGGCTTTTGTAGCTTGCGTTTTTTAAATTTTTCATTATGTGAAGATAGCTTTACTGCCCAGTGTAACTTTATAGATCATGGAGAATATTTTTCTTTTGGGAAATTTTTGCATTTGAAACGGGCATTTTTGGCCATCTCCTTATTTAAATAATTTGTATCATAATATATATCCACCTTGGCTATATTGGCAACATGATCTTTTTTTACGGTTGCTATATTTTTTATTTTTTTTATCATGCATTTTTTGTCGTAAGTTAAACATCATCCCTGATACTAAACATTCCGGTAAACAAAATATTTGTATTTTGACTATATTTTCTTTTTGACAAGTTCATGTTGGGTATCTTGCTAAAGTAAAAATTATTGTCATGGTTCTATTTTAAAATTTGATGGTTTTTAATTTATGGTGACTACATTTTCACGGTAACTTTTATTTGGAGTTGGGTTTGCCTTGAGGATGTATCATTATAAAACGAGATTCTCATTTTGATTAAATCATTAGGGACTACATTGTCGGACAGCTATATTGTTTAGGTTTTCAGGAATGTCTTGTATAGATTATTATGTTGGCTATATTCCAAAGGAAAACCTAGTGGGAGAGTGGCTTTTTTTTTTTTTAAAATATAATCATTTTGTTCTGTCGATTTATTCACTTGTGTGTATATGTCATGGTGATGTTGCCATAATATCTATATGTCATTTGATTTGTTGAATTTTGGGGGTATTTTTTATAAATGCAATGTCATGGTCCGTTAGTGTCTTGGGGGTTGTTTGTCTTTTTGTCTATATGGGTTTTGGATTTTATATTTCCTTTAAGATTATATTGTTTTGGTAACTATATTGCCATGTGGGTATATGTTAAAAAGAATATATTGCCATGATGGGGGGTTTTTTATCTTTTTATATTACAAGGAGGTGATTGTCTTTTCGTTGCCTTATTTTCAGGGGGGACCTATATTGTTATCATAAGATTAAAAGTCATAAATTAAATAGTCGCCATCCATAATTTCACCTTATTTTTTGGGGATCATGATAATATATCGCTTTTTAAAAGACTATGCACGATAAAAAGTGACAAAAATACAACCAATATCCCAAAAAATTTACCTTCCCCAAAATAGCCAGGGACGACAATAAACATAGAGTAAAACCAAATTAGAAGATGCCAAAGTGTCTTCATTTCATAAAGACAATTGGGGTCAATAGAAAATTTATTCCAATGGGAAAATATTGCTCCACTGACATTAAGCCATATTCACTAAATTTTTTTAATATTGAAAACGATCGAATAAAATCGAAACGGCGTATACCATCATGATTGTACACCCCCATAAAAAATAATGTTACAACATAAATCATCCTGTGATATTAGAGTAAACATGGAAAAAATTTTTACAATTACCATAAAGTTCATGAGAATATGCATCCATATAAACATATTTTACATGACAATTTTGTATTATGATAGTATAGTAAAATTTTCAATATATTCAGTATAACACAAAGCCCCCATGGCCATATAAATGATTAGCATATAGTCCCAACGCACATTAAAGAAACTTTTTAGAATATGTTCACAAATCAGTATAGCCACCTACAATTTAGTTTCCTTGACAAAATAGTCGCTTTCGGGTCATAGGAAAAATAGCTCTAAAATATATGTGTCCAGGAAATGCGCCAAAACAGAATTTATTAATAAATATACAAAACCGCCTTGACAGTATAGCCCATAAAACAATGTCAAACCATGAAAATGTACCTGCCATACCAAAATAATACTATCAAACGAAGTCAACTTTACAAAAAATGATCAAAAAAGATTTTTCCCTTTGCTATATAGTTAAAAATTAATCGTACATTAATGATGAAAATTACTAGCATTTTCTATAAGCCCATCACCTTTTAAAAAAACAAGATAGATTTATGTTACATGATGATATGATACCAGACAGTTTCCACTAAAGATGCCACTAAGCCGTCATAGAAATTTTACCCATGATCATATAATCACAACCAAATTGTAGAAAAAGACAAAATACATCCCAAACGATAAAATTGACTTAGCAAATTAGCCATCAGTTGATATAGACGACCAAGATAAGTAGCAAGGTGGCGTCAATTTTGAACATAAAAAATACACCCGCCATGCCAATATCGTCATTTTTACAATGTACTTGCATGAAAATATCGTAAAATTGAAATGTAGGTACCAGACAATGTATTCCCATGAAAAAAAATGTCCAAAAACAACAGGTGGGTGCGAACAACTATTCACCATGTAATCTTCCAAAATTCTGTTATAGCCATCTTGGGATATACCAATAGGAAAAAAAAAATACCCCACAAAAAGTATAGCTAACTTAACATAGCTACTCTGAGAAAAACCCCTTTATGGCAATATAGTTACCATAAAAAATGACAGTATAGCCATCTGACACATAATCACATGATCACATAGAGTCACAATGCCAAGACAACCATGAGGGACCATACAGGCAACATGACAATCCCAATCTCTAGGGAATTTATTGTCATCAATCTAATAAAATCACATGACAATATAAAAATTATGGCAACCAATCACCATGAAAAATATATGAAAAAATACAATAAAATACTAATAACAAAAATGATCAAACCATGAAAAATAGCAATCCTGCCACTATGGCTTCCATTGTAATGTAGCCAACATAATACATTCACCATGAGAAACTATAACATATAGCATATCATGAAGATGTATTCACCTCAAAATTTAAACAAAATGAAATATCCGTTTTTATAATGATATATCTCCAAGGGTAAATCTACGCCATTAAATAAGATACATTTGAAAATGAGTCACATGTAGTTATCTTAGCAATATAAGTCCCCGAGAGAGTGTAGTATACTGACATGTCATGGGATAATATACTGTCACTTTAATGATATAGTTATCAAAATGATTTATCACTCATGAAAAAATATACATGACTAAAAGAAATGACAATATAGCAACTATACAGAGATCACCTTGCCAATATAGCCAAGGTGACGAATTGTAAGTCTTCGCAATGTAACCAAAATGAGAAGAGAGCCAAAATGACGATATGTTCATAATGACAATACTGCTACTACGAAAATATATTCCCCATGACACTGTAGCTACAATGAAAATAAAGAAATCTTCACAAAAGAGTAACATTGAAAATACAGGAAACGACATTAGAGCCACCATGACAATGCAGCTATCGTGACAATAATGTCACGATATATATCAATCGCCAGGCTATTAGAGTCACCTTGACAGTAATCTTTCAATGACTTTATGAATATCATGAAAATATAGCCCCCATGTCAACATATTTCCTATGACAATTTAGCCATTATGATAATATAGTCACGACGACAAGATATTCACTATGACAATAGAGCTACCTTGATCATATAACTGATATGACAATATATATTTCAGGAGAGTTAGTGTCCAGGACAATATAGAAATTACGGCAACACAGTAACCATGAGAATATACTCACAAATACAATAAAATCGTCAAAACAAAATGATCCAACCATGAAAATATAGTTACCCTGCCACTATGATTTTAATTGTAATGTAACCAACATAATATACATTCAACATGACAGTAGTGAAACTATAACAATATCGCGTATCATGGCAAAATCTTCACATGATAATTCAAAAGAAAAGGTAATTTTAGTTTTTATAATATATCTTCAAGGGCAACATCAACACCATTAAATATGCTACATTGAAAATGCAGTCAAACTGTTATTATAACTATCATCATGAAATAGTCACACTGACAGTATAGTTATCTTAGCAATATAGCCACTAAGAGATCATTGTCATATTGTCAACATTTTCACAATGACAATATACAGTCACCTTAATAGCAACGTTATCACGATAATGTATCGCTTATAAAAAAATATGCGTGACTAAAAAAAATGACAACATAGCAACTATAAAAAGATCACCTTGACAATTTAGCGAAGGTGACGATATGTAAATCTTCGCAATATAACCAAAATTAGTAGATAGCCAAAATGACGGTATGTTCATAATGACAATACTGCTGCTATGAAAATATATCCCCTATGACACTATGGCTACAATGACAATAAAGCAACCTTCACAAAAGAGTAACAGTGAAAATACAGGAAACGACTATATATCCACCATGAAAGTACAGCCACTATGACGATAATGTCACGATATAATTCACTGACTATATAAACATCATGAAAATAAGGCTTCCATGTCAACATACTTACCATGACAATTTAGCCAATATGATGATATAGTCAAGACGGCAATATATTCACTATAACAATATAGCCATGATCATATAAGTGATATGACAATACAGTCAACGCAACAATAAGGAAGCCTTCAAATTTTATTCATTATGGCAATATAAGCACATGACACTATTGATGCTGTGATAAAATAGTCTCTTCTGGATCATAGCAAACATATAGGCTCCAGGACAATGTAGTGTCCATGACAATATAGCGACCAAGACAAGATTTTTAATTAAGATATAGTCACCTTGACAGGATAGCCGATAAAACAACGAAACAAAAATAAAAATGTACCTGCCATAACAATATAGCTACCATGAAAATGCAGGCAACAAGACAAAATTGTCACAATGAAATATAATCGCCATTATAATTTAGTTACCATAATCATATATCAATCATGATAATATCATCAGGAGGCTGACATAAACACCATCACAGTATAAAAAACATGACAATTTAGTGACATGATAATATGATATCCATACACTTGCACTCACATTACGAAAAAAGCCGCCATGAAAATATTGTTATCATGATCATATGATTAAAACAAAATTGTAGTTAATGACAAAATATATCCCGAACGACAAAATTAACCATAGCAATATAGCCAGCAAGTAAATATAGCTACCAAGATAATGTAGCTAGGATGGCATTATATTGAAAATAACAATACAGCCACAATGGCAATATCGTCACCATGACAATGGAGCTATCATGAAAATATAGTAACATTGACAATGTAGCTACTATGATAATAAAATCCCATGGAACATATCCACAATAACAGTTATTTGCTAAGACACTATATCACCATGCCAATATCACCAAAGTGTTAGTCTAGGCATCATGGTAATATACCACCAGAAAAAGAAAATCAGCACCACAATGATATAGATAACTTAACAATATAGCTACCCAGATAATGTATTCAATATGAAAAGACAGTCACCTCCTTACAGTATAACAAAAATGAAAAATAGCTATCATGGCAATGTAGTCACCTATCAAGAGAGTCACCATGGCAATATAGTTACCATAACCATATAATCATAACTGGAATATAACCAACATGACTATATAGTCAAGATGACATGCAACCATCATGACAGTACAGGCAACATGACATTAGAGTCTCTACGACAATATTGCAATCGCTTCAACAAATTTGATGATAATATGGATATTACTGGAACACAGTCACCATGACAGTATTATCACAAATGCAATATAACCGCGATAACAAAATTATCCTACCATGAAAATTTAGCCACCGTACCATTGCAATATAGCTAACATAATAATACATTCACTACGACAGTACTGAAACCATGAAAATATAGCATATCATGCGAATGGAGTCACCTGATGACAGTCGACCACCAGCTACCGACGTGTATGGAGCTGCTATCGTCTTTCAGAGCTAGGTTGTAGCTATTCCTCCCTGCGTTGTCGCTACCCTTGCTTTATTTTGAAGGTTTTATCTTATATGATCATGATTGGTGTATGATTATCGACACCATAATGTGATATCGTTTGTATTTCATTGTAATGAATTTCTCATAGTAACTATATTTTCATATAAGCTATATTGGTACATTTTCATGGTTGTTCCACTGTTTTTTTGTCAATACTGTCAAGGTGACTGTATTGTGATGATAAATCCTGTCTTCTTCCCTATTTTGTCATAGAGACTATATTCTCTTGGACGCTATATGTTTGCTATGATCCAAAAATGACTATTTTGTCACAGTATCTATATTTTCATATGGCTGTATTCTCAGAGTGGGTATGATTTATAAATGCGTTTATTGTTGCGTTGACTATATTGTCATATCATTTATGTGATCATGGTGGCTTTATTGTCTTGACTATATTATCAGAATGGCGAACCTTTCACTTTAAAGATATTCATATGGAGGCTATATTTTCACGACAAATATAATTATATGGACGCTATATTTTCATGATGTTCATGTACTCATTGTATATTCATTATCAAGGTGACGCTAATGTCCTGGCGATTGATTTATATCGAGAGATTAATGTCATGGTGGCTGTACTGTCTTCATGGCTGTATAGTCGTTTCCTATTTTTTCAATGGTACTCTTTTTGTGAAGATAGCTTTATTGTCAGTGAAGCTGGAGAATCGTGGGGAACATATTTTCATAGTTGCAGTATTGTCATTATGAACATACCGTCGTTCTCGTTATCATCTCTTTGTCTTTACGTTGCTATGATGTATATATCGTCACTTTGACTAAAGTGGCAAGGTGATCTTTTTTATAGGTGCTATACTGTCATTTTCTAATCATGCATATTTTGTCACAATCGATATATCATTTTGATAACTATTATTAAGGTGACAGTATTTGAATAGCGACTATATTGTCATAATGACTATAATCTCAGAGTGGCTATATTGCCATGGTCACTATTTTATCATGATATTTATGTCATAGTGACTGTATTTTCATGGAAGATTTTTAATGGTGTATAAAATTTTGTCCCTGATGTTATACCATAATAGAAGCGAAATTTTTTTTTTCATTAAATGATCAAGTGACTACATTGTCATGATATGCTATATTGTTATGGTTTCAGTACTGTCGTGGTGAATGTTTTGTTATTGTGGCTATATTGTAATGGAAGCCATAGTGGCAGGGTGACTATATTTTCATGATAGGATCATTTTATTATGGCGATTATATAACATTTCCGAGTATATTGTCATCGTGATTGTGTTGCCATGATATCTATATTGTCATTTAACTTGTTGAATTAGTGGCAATATTGTCTTAGAGACTGTCTTTTGATGTTTTCTGTATTGTCATGATATGTTGTATTGTCATCGTAACTATAAGGACATGGTGACTATATTGCCATTAAAAATACATTGCTATGGTAATCATATTGCCATAATGGCTATATTATTTAGTTACCATATTGCCATGATGGCTATTTGTCATTCTTTTTCTTTTATATTTCAAGGAGGTGGCTGTCTTATAATGTTACCTATATTGTCAGAGTTGTATATTGTCAAGTTAGCTATATCGTTGTGATGAGTATTTTTTCTGTTGATATATTACCATGATGGCTATATTAACATTTTAGAGATATTGGCATGGTGATATATCGTCTTAGCAGCGAAACTCTTGTTGTGGCTATCTTTTGGGTATTTTCTATCTTGAATATTTTGCCATGGCAGCTACATTATCAACGTTACTATATTTTCATGGTAGCTACATTGTCATGGTGACGACATTGGCACGGTGGCTGTATTGTAATTCTCAAAGCAATGCTCGCTACATTATCTTGGTCGCTATAACAAGTTGATGGCAATATTGCTTTGATTAATTTTGTCGTTGGGGATATATTTGTCACTACCTACAATATTGTTGTGATTTTATGATCATGATAACAATATATTCATGGCGGCTTCTTTGGTATTGTAAGTGTAAGTGTATGGATATCATATCATCATGTCACTTATACTGTCATGGTTTTTATACTGTGATATTGTTTATGTCAACCTGCTGATTATATGATCATGATTGGTCTATGATTATGGTAACTATATTATAATGCCGATAATATTTCATTATGATAATTTTGTCATGTTGACTAAAATTTCATGACATCTATAATGTTTTGGCAGGTACAGTTTCGTGATTGTTACATTGTTTTATGGTTTATACTGTCAAGGTTTCTATATTATAATGATATATCCTGTCTTGGTCGCTATTTTGTCATGGAGACTATGTTGTCCTGCCGGCTATATGTTTGCTATGATTCAAAAGCGACTATTTGTCACAGTATCTATATTGTCATGTAGTTATACTGCTATAGTGAATATGATTTGTATATTTCATCTTTGCTTCTTTGACTGTATTGTCATATCAGTTATATGATCACTGTTGCTATATTGCTATAGTGAATAAATTGCCGTCATGACTATATTATCATAAAGACCAGATTATCATGGCAGACATGGAGGCTATATTTTCTTGATATTTATATAGTTATTGTATGTTTATTATCAAGGTGACTAATGACATGGTGATGATTTGTATCGTGACATTATTATCATGGTGGCTGAACTATGATGGTGGCTATATTCTCGTTTGCTGTATTTTCAATGTTGCACTTTTGTGAACATGGCTTTCTTGTCAGTGTAACTATAGTGTCATGGGGAACATATTTTCATAGTGGCAGTATTGTCATTATGACCATATCGTCATTTTGGCTATCTTTTCATTTTTGTTATATTGCTATAATGTATATATCGTCAGTGTAGCTATAGTGTCATGGGGAACATATTTTCATAGTGGCAGTATTGTCATTATGACCATACCGTCATTTTGGCTATCTTTTCATTTTAGTTACATTGCTATAATGTATATATCTTCACCTTAGCTATATTGGGAAGGTGATCATTTTTATACGTGATATATTGTCATTATTTAACTCTTGCATACTTTGCCATAAGCGAAATATTATTATGATAATTATATTTTTATGGTGACAATATTGTCATAGCGACTATATTATCATTATGACTATAATGTCACAGTGGCTATATTGCCAAGATAACTATATTGTCATGGTGACTTTTTTATCATGATTTTTATAATGTCATAATGACTGTATTTTCGTAGAAGTTTTTTTAATGGAGTTGATATTGCCCTTGAGGATATACCATTATAGAAGAGAAATTGTCATTTTGATTAAATTATTTGGTGACTACATTGACATTATATGCTATACTGTTATGGTTTCAGTACTGTCATGGTAAATCTTTTATTACTGTTTCTACATTGCAATGAAAACCAAAATGGTAGGTGGCTATATTTTCATGGTAGGATAATTTTATCATGGCGATTATATTGCATTTCTGAGTATATTGTCATGGTGACTATGTTGCCATAATATCTATATTGTCATATAATTTGTCAAAGCGATGGCAATATTGTCTTAGAGACGGTACTGTCATGTTATCTGTATTGTCACGGTGGTTGTATTTTCAACGTGACTGTATAGTCATGTTGGCTACATTGTCACTAAGATCACATTGTTATGGTAACTGTATTACCATAGTGGCTGTATTGTTAAATCACTATATCGCCATGATGGCTATTTGTCATTTTTGTTATATAACAAGGAGGTGACTGTCTTTTCATGTTGGCAATATTGTCAGAATAGCTATATTGTCGAGTAATGGGTATATATATATTTCTTTTCTGGCGGTATATTATCATGATGGCAATAATAACATTTTCGCAATATTGGCATGGCGATATAGTGTTTTAGCAGCTAAACTCTTGTTGTGGATATTTTTCAATTCTATATTTTATCATGGTAGCTACATAGTCAAGGTTACTATATTTTCATGGTAGCTACATTGTCATGGTGAAGACATTGGTTGTATTCTTACTTTCAATATGATGCCGTCCGGGCTACATTATCTTGGTCGCTATATCAACTTGATGGCTATATTGTTATGGTTAGCTTTGTCTTTCGGGATATATTTTGTAATTAGTGACAATACTGTTGCGATTATATGATCATTATAAATTTTCATGAAAACTTATGTGGTATTGTAAGTGTAAGAGAATGGATACCATATCATCATGTCACTTAAATTGTCATGGTTTTTACACTATGATCTTGTTTATGTCAACATACTGATTATATAATCACGATTGGTGTATAATTATGGTAACTATATTGCAATGTCGTTTTATTTCATTGTGATAATTTTGTCATGTTTACAACAATTCCATGACAGCTATAATGTTAGGACCACATGATGATGATAAATCCTGTGTGAGTCACTGTTTTTTCACAGAGACTATATTGTCCTGGAGTCTATATTTTTGGTATGATCCGAAAACGACTATCTATTAACAGTATCTATATTGTCAGGTGGTTATATTGCCATTGTGAATATAAGTTGAATGTTTCTATATTTTTGCTTTCATTATATTGTCATATCAGTTATATGATCATGGTAGCTTTATTGTCATAGTGAATAGATTGTCATCGTGACTATATTTTCATATTGTCATAGCAAATATCTTGACATGGGGGCTATATTTTAATGATATTTATAAAGTCATTTTAAGATTACTGTCAAGGTGACTCTATTGTCCTGGTGATTAAGTTATATCGTGATATTATTGTTAATATAACTGTATTGTCATGGTGGCTATATTGTAGTTTGCTGTATTTTGATTTTACGCTTTTGTGAAGATAGCTTTACTGTCAGTGTACCTATAATGTCATGGAGAATATACTTTCATAGTGGAATTAGTCATTATGAACATACTGTCATTTTGGCCATCTCCTTATTTTGTTTACATTTATATCATATATACATCATCACCTTGGCTATATTAGCAACGTGATCTTTTTTTACTGTTGCTATATTTTCATTTTTTTAATCATGCATTCTTTGTAGTAAGTGATATATTATCATGATAACTATAATAGTCCGCTAACTATATTTTGGCATTTTGACTATAATGTCATTACGACAATGATATCATGTTGGATATCTTGCCAAATTAACTTTATTGTCATGGTGCCTATTTCATCATGATGGTTATAATGTCATGGTGACTACATTTTCACGGTAGCTTTTATATTGGTGTTGGGTTTCCCCTTCAGGATGTATAATTATAAAACGCGATTCTCATTTTGATTAAATCATTAGGGGACTACATTGTCGTGATATGCTATATTGTATATGTATTATTATGTTGGCTATATTCCAATGGAAGCCATAGTGGCAGAGTGGCTATATTTTCATAATATAATCATTTTGTTATGTCGATTATATTCCACTTGCGTGTATATTGTCATGGTGACTGTTGCCATAATATCTATACTGTCATTTGATTTGTTGAATTGGTGGCTATATTGTAATAATGTAATGTCATGGTTCCCGTATTGTCTTGGTGTTCGTATTGTCATCGTGTCTATATGGTCATGGTAGTTATATTTCCATTAAGATTATATTGATACGGTAACTATATTGCCATGGTGGCTATATTGTTCAATGAATATATTGCCATGATGGCTATTTGTTATTTTTTTTGTTATATTACAAGGGGGTGATTGTCTTTTCATGTTGCCCATATAACAGGGTACCTATATTGTTATCATAAGATTACAGTCATAAGGACAATATAGTCGCCATGCCAATATTTTCACCTTAATGATATGGGCATCATGATAATATATCTCTTATAACAGAACGTGCACGATTAGAGAATGACAATATACCACCTATAAAAAAAAATCACATTCCCAATATAGCCAAGGTGACGATATATATAACATAGCAATGTATCCCAAATTGGAAGATAGCGGAAATGACTTTATTTCTTAATTACAATTGCGTCACTATGAAAATTTGTTCCCAATGAAAGTATAGCTACACTAACATTACAGCCATATTCACTAAATGGTAATATTGAAAACGCATCAAACGACAATATAACCACCATGATTGTACAGCCACCATAACAATAATGTTACAACATAAATCAATCACTGTGATATTAGAGTAAACTTGAAAAATTCTTACAATTACTATAAAAGTATAATGAAAATATAGAATCCATATCAACATATTTCCTATAGCAATTTAGCCATTATGATAGTATAGTCACAACTACAATATATTCAATGTAACAACAAAGCCACCATGGCCATATAACTGATATAACAATATAGTCAACGCAACATTAAAAAAACATTCAGAATATGTTCACAACGTCAATATAGCCACCTGACAATATAGATACCGTGACAAAATAGTTGCTTTCGAATCATAGGAAAAATATAGCCTCTAAAGTATATAGTGTCCAGGAGAAAATAACGTCCAAAACAGAATTTATCAATACTATACAGCCGCCTTGACAGTATAGCCCATAAAACAACGTCAGAACCATGAAAATGTACCCGCCATACCAATATAACTACTATCAAAATCAAGTCAACATATCAAAATGATCAAAAAAGATATTGCCATTGCTATATAGTTATAATAATCATACATTAATGATGATAATGTAATCATTATTTTCATATAAGCACCATCACCGTTTAAAAGCATGACAGACTAAGTTACATGATGATATGATATCCAGACAGATACACTAAAGATGCCAAGTAAGCCGTCATAGAAATATTATCATGATCATATAATCACAACCAAATTGTATGTAAAGACAAAATACATCCCCAACCATGAAATTGACTCTAGCAATATAGCCATCAAGTTGATATAGCGACCAAGATAATGTAGCCAGGATGGCTTTATATTGAACATAACAATACACCCGCCATGCCAATATCGTCATCTTTACAATGTAGCTTGCATGAAATATAGTAACCTTGACAATGTACGTACCATGATAATGTATTCCCATGAAAAATTGTAAAAAACAACAGTTGGGCTGCGAACACTATATCATCATGCTAATCTTCCCAAAACTCTAGTCTAGCCATCATGGCAATATACCAAAAGGAAAAAAAACTACCCACCCGGTTAAGATAGCTAACTTAACAATATAGCAACTCTGACAAAGAGCCATGATGGCAATATAGTTACCATAAGAATGTAATCTTAACGACAGTATATCCATTATGACAATAGAGTCACGATGACAAGAGAACCATGATGACCATACAGGCAACGTGACAATACAGTCTCTATGACAATATTGCCATCAATCTAATAAATCAAATGACAATATAGAAATTATGGCAAAACACTCACCATGACAATATATTCAAAAATACAATAAAATTCTAATAACAAAATGATCAAACCATGAAATTATAGCCGCCCTGCCACTATGGCTTCCATTGTAATGTAGCCAACATAATATACATTCACCATGAATGTACTGAAAGTATAACAATATAGCATATCATGACAATATATTCACCTCATAATTTATACAAAATGAAATATTTGTTTTTATAATGATATATCTCCATGGGTAAATCAACACCTTTAAATAAGCTACAGTGAAAACGTAGTCACATGTAGTTATATTATCAACATAGGCACTTGGAGATTGTAGTCATAATGACAATATAGTCACCATGACAATATACTGTCACTTTAATGATATAGTTATCAAGATAATGTATCACTCATGAAAAAATATACGTGATAAAAAAAATGACAATATAGCAACTATAAAGAGATCACCTTACCAATATAGCCAAGGTGACGATATGTAAATCTTCGCAATGTAACCAAAATGAGCAGATAGCTAAAATGACGATATGTTAATAATGACAATAAATTAATCTTCACAATAGAGTAACATTGAAAATACAGGAAACGACTATATAGCCACCATGACAATGAAGCTATCGTGACAATAATGTCACGATATACATCAATCGCCAGGCTATTAGAGTCACCTTAATAGTAATCTTTCAATGACTTTATGAATATCATGAAAATATAGCCCTCATGTTAACATATTTCCTATGCCAATTAAACCATTATGATAATATAGTCACGATGACAAGATATTCATTATGACAATAAAGCTACCATGATCATATAACTGATATGACAATATAGATTTGAGGATATGTAGTGTCCAGGACAATATAGAAATTACGGCAACACAGTAACCATGAGAATATACTCACAAATACAATAAAATCGTCATAACAAAATGATCCAACCATGAAAATATAGTTACCCTGCCACTATGACTTTATCTGTAATGTAACCAACATATTATACATTCAACATGACAGTAGTGAAACTACGGCAATATCGCATATCATGGCAATATATTCACATGATAATTTAAAAAAGAAGAAATTTTCGTTTTTATGATATATTTTGAAGGGCAAAATAAACATCATTAAATATGCTACGATTAAAATGCAGTCAAACTGTTATTATAACCATCATCATGAAATAGTCACAATGACAGTATAGTTATCTTAGCAATATAGGCACTAAGAGATTATAGTCATATTGTCAACATTGTCACAATGACAATATACTGTCACCTTAATAGTAAAGTTATCATGATAATGTATCACTTATGAAAAGATATGCATGACTAAACAAAATGACAACATTGCATCCATAAAAGAGATCACCTTGACAATATACCCAAGGTGACGATATGTAAATCTTCGCAATATAACCAAAATGAGTAGATAGCCAAAATGACGGTATGTTCATAATGACAATACTGCTGCTATGAAAATATATCCCCCATGACACTATAGCTACATTAACAATAAAGCAATCTTCACAAAAGAGTAACAATGAAAATACAGGAAACGACAATATAGCCACCATGAAAGTACAGCCACTATGACAATAATGTCACGATATAATTCACGGACTATATAAACATCATGAAAATAAGGCTTCCATATCAACATATTTACCATGACAATTTAGCTAATATGATAATATAGTCACGACGGCAATATATTCGCTATAACAATATAGCCATGATCATACAAGTGATATGACAATACAGTGAACACAACAATAAGGAAGCCTTCAAATTATATTCATTATGGCAATATAAGCACCTGACAATATTGATGCTGTGACAAAATAGTCTCTTTCGGATCATAGCAAACATATAGGCTCCAGGACAATATATTGTCCATGACAAAATAGCGACCAAGACAAGATTTTTAATTAAGATATAGTCACCTTGACAGTATAGCCGATGAAACAAAGAAACAACATTGAAAATGTACCTGCCATAACAATATAGCTACCATGAAAATGCAGGCAACATGACAAAATTGTCACAATGAAATATAATCGCCATTACAATTTTGTTACCATAATCATATATCAATCATGATAGTATCATCAGGAGGCTGGCATAAACACCATCACAGTATAAAAACCATGACAATATAGTGACATGATAATATGATATCCATACACTTGCACTCACATTACCAAATAAGCCGCCATGAAAATATTGTTACCATGATCATATGATTAAAAGAAAATTGTAGTTAATGACAAAATATATCCCCAACGACAAATTTAACCATAGCAATATAGCCAGCAAGTAAATATAGCGACCAAGATAATGGAGTTAGCAATGCATTATATTGAAAATAACAATACATCCACAATGTCAATATCGCCACCATGACAATGGAGCTACCATGAAAATATAGTAACATTGACAATGTAGCTACTATGATAATAAAATCTCATGGAACATATCCACAATAACAGTTTATTTCCTAAGACACTATATCACCATGCCAATATCGCCAAAATGTTAGTCTAGGCATCATGGCAATATACCACCAGAAAAAGGAAATAAGCACCACAATGATATAGCTAACTTAACAATATAGCTACCCTGATAATATATTCAATATGAAAAGACAGTCACCTCCTTACAGTATAACAAAAATGAAAAGTAGTTATTATGGATATGATGTCACCTATCAATATAGTCGCCATGGCAATATAGTTACCATAACCATGTAATCATAACTGGAATATAACCAACATGACTATATAGTCAAGATGATATGCAACCATCATGACAATACAAGCAACATGACATTAGAGTCTCTACGACAATATTGCAATCGCTTCAACAAATTAAATGATAATATAGATATTACTGGAACACAGTCACAATGACAGTATTATCACAAATGCAATATATCCGCGATAACAAAATTATCCTACCATGAAAACTTAGCCACCCTGCCACTGCAATATAGCTAACATAATAATACATTCACTACGACAGTACTGAAACCATGACAATATAGCATATCATGAGAATGTAGTCACCTGATGACAGTCGCGCACCAGCTACCGACGTGTACGGAGCTGCTATCGTCTTTCAGAGCTAGGTTGTAGCTATTCCTCTCTGCGTTGTCGCTACCCTTGCTTAATTTTGAAGGTTTTATCTTATATGATCAAGATTGGTGTATGATTATTGAAACCATAATGTGATATCGTTTGTATTTCATTGTAATGAATTTTTCATAGTAACTATATTTTCATGTAAGCTATATTGTTATGGTAGGTACATTTTCATGGTTCTTCCACTGTTTTATTGGCTATACTGTCAAGGTGACTGTATTGTGATAATAAATCCTGTCTTCTTCGCTATTTTATCATTGAGGCTATATTCTCTTGGACGCTATATGTTTCCTATGATCCAAAAATGACTATTTTGTCACAATATCTATATTTTCATGTGGCTGTATTCTCAGAGTGGATATAATTTATAAATGTGTTTATTGTTGCGTTGACTATATTGTCATATCATTTATGTGATCATGGTGGCTTTATTGTTATGATGAATATATGAACATCTTTACAATATTATCAGAATGGCGAAACTGTCACTTTAAAGATATTCATATGAAGGCTATATTTTCACGACAAATATATTTATTTTTTTTTTTTTTTATACTTTGTCGCTGTCTCCCGCGTTTGCGAGGTAGCGCAAGGAAACAGACGAAAGAAATGGCCCAACCCTCCCCATACACATGTACATACACACGTCCACACACGCAAATATACATACCTACACAGCTTTCCATGGTTTACCCCGGACGCTTCACATGCCTTGATTCAATCCACTGACAGCACGTCAACCCCTGTATACCACATCGCTCCAATTCACTCTATTCCTTGCCCTCCTTTCACCCTCCTGCATGTTCAGGCCCCGATCACACAAAATCCTCTTCACTCCATCTTTCCACCTCCAATTTGGTCTCCCTCTTCTCCTCGTTCAATCCACCTCCGACACATATATCCTCTTGGTCAATCTTTCCTCACTCATTCTCTCCATGTGCCCAAACCATTTCAAAACACCCTCTTCTGCTCTCTCAACCACGCTCTTTTTATTTCCACACATCTCTCTCACCCTTACGTTACTTACTCGATCAAACCACCTCACACCACACATTGTCCTCAAACATCTCATTTCCAGCACATCCATCCTCCTGCGCACAACTCTATCCATAGCCCACGCCTCGCAACCATACAACATTGTTGGAACTACTATTCCTTCAAACATACCCATTTTTGCTTTCCGGGATATTGTTCTCGACTTCCACACATTTTTCAAGGCTCCCAAAATTTTCGCCCCCTCCCCCACCCTATGATCCACTTCCGCTTCCATGGTTCCATCCGCTGCCAGATCCACTCCCAGATATCTAAAACACTTCACTTCCTCCAGTTTTTCTCCATTCAAACTCACCTCCCAATTGACTTGACCCTCAACCCTACTGTACCTAATAACCTTGCTCTTATTCACATTTACTCTTAACTTTCTTCTTCCACACACTTTACCAAACTCCGTCACCAGCTTCTGCAGTTTCTCACATGAATCCGCCACCAGCGCTGTATCATCAGCGAACAACAACTGACTCACTTCCCAAGCTCTCTCATCCCCAACAGACTTCATACTTGCCCCTCTTTCCAAGACTCTTGCATTTACCTCCCTAACAACCCCATCCATAAACAAATTAAACAACCATGGAGACATCACACACCCCTGCCGCAAACCTACATTCACTGAGAACCAATCACTTTCCTCTCTTCCTACACGTACACATGCCTTACATCCTCGATAAAATCTTTTCACTGCTTCTAACAACTTGCCTCCCACACCATATATTCTTAATACCTTCCACAGAGCATCTCTATCAACTCTATCATATGCCTTCTCCAGATCCATAAATGCTACATACAAATCCATTTGCTTTTCTAAGTATTTCTCACATACATTCTTCAAAGCAAACACCTGATCCACACATCCTCTCCCACTTCTGAAACCACACTGCTCTTCCCCAATCTGATGCTCTGTACATGCCTTCACCCTCTCAATCAATACCCTCCCATATAATTTACCAGGAATACTCAACAAACTTATACCTCTGTAATTTGAGCACTCACTCTTATCCCCTTTGCCTTTGTACAATGGCACTATGCACGCATTCCGCCAATCCTCAGGCACCTCACCATGAGTCAAACATACATTAAATAACCTTACCAACCAGTCAACAATACAGTCACCCCCTTTTTTAATAAATTCCACTGCAATACCATCCAAACCTGCTGCCTTGCCGGCTTTCATCTTCCGCAAAGCTTTTACTACCTCTTCTCTGTTTACCAAATCATTTTCCCTAACCCTCTCACTTTGCACACCACCTCGACCCAAACACCCTATATCTGCCACTCTGTCATCAGACACATTCAACAGACCTTCAAAATACTCATTCCATCTCCTTCTCACATCACCACTACTTGTTATCACCTCCCCATTTACGCCCTTCACTGAAGTTCCCATTTGCTCCCTTGTCTTACGCACCCTATTTACCTCCTTCCAGAACATCTTTTTATTCTCCCTAAAATTTACTGATAGTCTCTCACCCCAACTCTCATTTGCCCTTTTTTTCACCTCTTGCACCTTTCTCTTGACCTCCTGTCTCTTTCTTTTATACTTCTCCCACTCAATTGCATTTTTTCCCTGCAAAAATCGTCCAAATGCCTTTCTCTTCTCTTTCACTAATACTCTTACTTCTTCATCCCACCACTCACTACCCTTTCTAACCAGCCCACCTCCCACTCTTCTCATGCCACAAGCATCTTTTGCGCAATCCATCACTGATTCCCTAAATACATCCCATTCCTCCCCCACTCCCCTTACTTCCATTGTTCTCACCTTTTTCCATTCTGTACACAGTCTCTCCTGATACTTCTTCACACAGGTCTCCTTCCCAAGCTCACTTACTCTCACCACCTTCTTCACCCCAACATTCACTCTTCTTTTCTGAAAACCCATACTAATCTTCACCTTAGCCTCCACAAGATAATGATCAGACATCCCTCCAGTTGCACCTCTCAGCACATTGACATCCAAAAGTCTCTCTTTCGCACGCCTGTCAATTAACACGAAATCCAATATATTTATATGGACGCTATATTTTCATGATGTTCATGTACTCATTGTATATTCATTATCAAGGTGACGCTAATGTCCTGGCGATTGATCTATATCGAGAGATTATTGTCATGGTGGCAGTCTTGATGGCTGTATAGTCGTTTGCTATTTTTTCAATAGTACTCTTTTTGTGAAGATGGCTTTATTGTCAGTGAAGCTGGAGAATCGTGGGAAACATATTTTCATGGTTGCAGTATTGTCATTATGAACATACCGTCGCTCTGGTTATCATCTCTTTTTCTTTACGTTGCTATGATGTATATATCGTCAACTTGACGATAGTGGCAAGGTGATCATTTTTATAGGTCTTATACTGTCATTTTCTAATCATGCATATTTTGTCACAAGCGATATATCATTTTGATAACTTTATCATTAAGGTGACAGTATTTTAATAGCGGCTATATTGTCATAATGACTATAATCTCAGAGTGGCTATATTGCCATGGTCACTATTTTATCATGATATTTATGTCATAGTGAGTGCATTTTCATGGCAGCTTTTTAATGGTGTATAAAATTGTGTCCCTGAGGTTATACCATAATAGAAGCGAGATTTTTCTTTTTCATCAAATGATCAAGTGACTACATTGTCATGATATTGTATATTGTTATGGTTTCAGTACTGTCGTGGTGAATGTTTTGTTATTGTGGCTATATTGTAATGGAAGCCATAGTGGCAGGGTGACTATATTTTCATGGTAGGATCATTTTATTATGACGATTATATAACATTTCTAAGTATATTGTCATCGTGATTGTGTTGCCATAATATCTATATTGTCATTTAACTTGTTGAATTAGTGGCAATATTGTCTGAAAGACTGTATTTTGATGTTTTCTGTATTGTCATGGTAGTTGTATTGTCATCGTGACTATAAGGACATGGTGACTATATTGCCATTAAGAATGCATTGGTGTGATAATCATATTGCCATGATGGCTATATTATTTGGTTACCATATTGGCATGATGGCTATATTGCTTAGTTACCGTATTGCCATGATGGCTATTTGTCATTCTTTTCTCTTTTATATTTCAAGGAGGTGGCTGTCTTTTAATGTTACCTATATTGTCAGAGTAGTATATTGTCAAGTTAGCTATATCGTTGTGATGACCATTTTTTCTGTTGATATATTGCCATGATGCTATACTAACATTTTAGAGATATTGGCAAGGTGATATATCGTCTTAGCAGCTAAACTCTTGTTGTGGCTATCGTTTGGGTATTTTCTATCTTGAATATTTTGCCATGGCAGCTTCATTATCAACGTTACTATATTTTCATGGTAGCTATAGTCATGGTGACGACATTGGCAAGGTGGCTGTATTGTAATTCTCAATGCATTGCTCGCTACATTATCTTGGTCGCTATAACAAGTTCATGTCTATATTGCTATGATTAATTTTGTCGTTGGGGATATATTTGTCACTACCTACAATATTGTTGTGATATATGATCATGATAACAATATATTCATGGCGACTTCTTGGTATTGTAAGTGTAAGTGTATGGAATATCTATCATCATGTAAAT
>NC_092278.1:5744600-5799024 GCF_036320965.1 Panulirus ornatus | reverse complement strand
CTGTGAAAAAATTGTCGCTTTTGAATTTTTAGCAAACATATGCCGAAAAACAACCCTAGTCTCTAAGACAAAATACGACCAAACAGGATAAACCTTATAAATAGAAAAAACCCCTTTACATAAAAAACCCAAAAAAACAATGTAAAAAAATGAAACGTACCTGCCAAAACATTAATATCATGAAATTTTAGTCAACATGAAAAAAAATAAAACATAATGAAATAAAAAACGGGTTACAATATAGGGTTTCCCCTAAAACCTAAAACCAAAACATAAACAAAAAATAACAAGAGGTTGATATAAAAAAAATAAACCAAAAAAGTAAAAAAAAACCAACGACAGTATAAATTAACCCTGATGGGAAAAATATCCAAACACTTAAAATTTACAAACCAAAAAAAAGTCCCTTGAAAAAAATTTTTATGAACATATACTCAACCCCAATAAATTTTAGGGATTTACAAATATTAAAACCCCAACAAAAAAAATTAAAACCCCTAAACAAAATCACCCGAACTTGGGATAGCCGGGAAAAAGAAAAATGGGGAGCGAGCAATTTTTTGAAATTACAAAAAGCCCCCCCTTGCCCCCAATTTTTCCCCTCACCAAAGAAACTAAAAAGCTCCCATGAAAATATAGTAACGGTTTAAAATGGGGCATTTGGGAAAAATTTTTCAAGATAGGAAAAAAACCCCCAATTAACCCATAGCCACCAAAAGTTTTTTGCCCGCTAAGAAAATAAAAAAATTTTACCCTTTTTCCAAAATCCTAAAATGTTAGTATACCATCTTGGCAATATATCCGGGAAAAAAAATCACACAACCCAAATACAAACCCTTTACAATATACTACTCTGACAAAAAGGTAAATTAAAAACAGCCACCTCCCTTTAAATATAAAAGGAAAAAAAAGACAAAAACCAACATGGCCTTTTGCTTAAATAAAATATAAAAGAAAAAAAATACCTTTAAAAGGTAACCAAACCCAAAATAGCCATCATGGCAAAAATATTTCCACCCCCAATGTATTTTTAATCCCCAAATATCCCCCATAACCTTAAAAAGTCACGATGACCAAAAAATCTACCATGGGCAATAAGAAAACTCAAAATTCCGTCTCCTAAACAAAATTTTTCCCCTAATTCAACAAAAAAATTTAAATATAGGTATTTTGGCAACACAATCACATGACAATATCCTTTGAAATGTTATAAAATCGTCATAATAAAAATGATCCACCCGAAAAAAATAAAATCACCCTGCCCGTGGGTTTTCCCCTACAAAAATAGCCAAAATAACAAAAAATTCCCCCACGACAGTAAATTTAAAAACCCTAACAATATAAACATATCATAAAATGTAGTTTTACTTGATCATTTTGATGAAAAAGAAAAAAACTTGCTTTTATTTTTGGTATAACCCAGGGAACCCAAATTTTTTTTTACACCCATTTTAAAACGCCCCTGAAAAAATACAAATCAAATATGACTAAATATCATATAAAAAATGACCATTTTGGGGATTTAAACCCACTTTTGAAAATTATATCCCTTTTGACCAAAATAGCCCCCAATTTTTAAACTACCCCTTTTTTTAAAGTTATCAAAATGATATATCGCTTTTGACAAAATATGCATGATTAGAAAATGAAAAGTATACCCCCCCTATTTTAAAAAAGAAAACCTTTTCCCCTATAGTCAAGTTTACGATTATACATTTATTACAACCCTAAAAAAAAGTTTTTTGAAAAACCAAAAGCGACGGTATGTTTTAAATGACAATACTTTTCAACTTAAAAAAATTTTTGTTTCCCAATTCTTCCCCTTCACTGACAAAAAAGCCTTTTTACAAAAAGAGTAATATTGAAAAAAAAAACAAAGACAAAACAGCCATCAAGAATTCCACCCCTCACAATAATCCCCTTTATATAAATCAATTTGCCAGGAATTAGCGTCACCTTTTTATAATGAATTTTAAAAAAGAATTTTCATTTTTCATCCTGAAAATAAGCGTCTATAAAAAAAATATTTTTTGTCGGGAAAATATAAACCTTTTATATGAAATCTTTTTAAAATGACAGTTTTCGCCATTTTTTTAAAAAATATAGAAAGATTTTTCATAAAAATTTTATCATTTAAAAATAAACCCCCCATGATCACTATTTTAAAGGGGGGAATGACAATTAAATCAACGCAAAAAATAAACACATTTTAAAATTTTATAACCCCCTCTAGAATACAAACCACAAAGAAAAATAGATTTTTTAAAAAATTAGTTTATTTTTTTTTTCCCTAGGAAACATATAAAAGTCCAAAAAGAATTTAAAACCTCCATGACAAAATACGAAGAAACAGGAAATTTAAACATCACAATACAGTCCCCCTTGACAGTATAGGCAATTAAAAAAGTGGAAAAACCATGAAAAAATTTTCCCCACCAAAAACAAAATACTTTCATGAAAAATAGTTACCTATGACAAATTCAATACCAATTTAAATACCCAAACATATCACATTATGGTTTTTCCAAAATCAACACCCCCAAACTTGGGTCATATAAATAAAACCTTCAAAAAAATAACAAGGTTTAACGACAACCCCAGGGGAGGAATTGCTAAAAACCTTTGCTCCCGAAAGCAAAAACACCTTTCCCTTTCACTCGGGAGCCTTTCGCGACGTCCCTCAGGTGACTACATTGTTTATATATGGGAAAAATTTTCATGGGTTTGCAGTACTGGCGTAAATGAATTATTATTATGTTTTCTAAATTCAGTAGCAGGGGGGCTAAAATTTTTATGGTTTGGATAAATTTTTTTATCGCGGGTATATTTTTCATTTTTTGGGAAAAAAATGTCCCGGTTTACTGGTCCAGTAATATTTTTAATTTAAACATTTAATTTGTTTAAACGATTGGGAAAATTGGGCGAGAACCTTTTAAAGTCATGTTCCTTTTATTTTCAGATGGGGGCATTTTCATTTTTGAAATATTTTAATCATTTTTGGGTTATAATTTCCCGTTTATGATTTTTCCTTGGTTTTTGGTAAATTTTTTTCCATGGCAAAATTTTATTGAAAGTGACATCATTGCCATAAAAACTATTTTTCAATTTTTTTTATACCCGTAAGGAGGGGGACCCAGTCTTTTCTATTGAAATATTATCAGGGTAGCTATATTGTTAAGTTTTCATAAACATTTTGGTGCTTATTTCCTTTTTTCTGGTGGTATATTCCATGTTCCTAGAACCCAACATTTTGGCGATATTGGCATGGTGATAAGTGTCTTTTTCAAATAAACTGTTAATTTTGGATTGTCCCTGAGATTTTATTATTCAATTTTGGCTACCTTGGGCAATGTTTCTATATTTTCATGGTAGCTCCATTTCAAAAGGCGAATTTTTACATTGTGGAAATTTTTGGGTTTTTTCAAAATAATGCCAAAGCAAAATACATTATCTTGGGCCTATATTTCTTGGGGTGGCTATTTTGCTAATGGGGTTAAAATTTTTCCGTTTGGGGGTAAAATTTTTTTCATTAAAATACAATTTTGTTTTTAATCATTTTGAAACATGGTAACCAAAATTTTTATGGCGGCTTATTTGCTTTAATGTTAGTGCAAGTGCAAGATATCATATTATCATTCACTATAAATTTTCATGGTTTTTTAAAACGTGATGGGTTTATGTCAGCCTCCCCGAAGGGTACTATAAGATTGTTTTAATGATTATGGTAACTAAAAATTTTAAAAGGGGGATTATTTTCATTGTGACAATTTTGTCCCTGTTGCCTGCAATTTTTATGTAGCTATATTGTTTTTGGTGGAATTTTTAATTTGGTTTTTTTGTTTTTTCGGCTATACGTCAAGGTGACATAACTTTTTAAAAATCTTTTCCTTAGTCGCTATTTTTGGGCAGGGCAATATATTGTCCTGGAGCCTATATGTTTGCTATGATCCGAAAGAGACTTTTTTTTGTCACAGCATAAAAATTGTCAGGTTCTTAATTGCCATAATGAATATAATTTGAAGGCTTCCTTATTGTTGTGTTCACTGTATTGTCATATCACTTGTATGATCATGGCTATATTGTTGTAGCGAATATATTGCCGTCGTGACTATATTATCACATTAGCTAAATTGTCATGGTAAATATGTTGATATGGAAGCCTTATTTTCATGATGTTTATATAGTCCGTGAATTATATCGTGACATTATTGTCATAGTGGCTGTACTTTCATGGTGGCTATATTGTCGTTTCCTGTATTTTCATTGTTACTCTATTGTGAAGATTGCTTTATTGTCATTGTAGCTATAGTGTCATGGGGGATATATTTTCATAGCAGCAGTTTTGTCATTATGAACATACCGTCATTTTGGCAATCTACTCATTTTGGTTATATTGCGAAGATTTACATATCGTCACCTTGGGTATATTGTCAAGGTGATCTCTTTTATGGATGCTATGTTGTCATTTTGTTTAGTCATGCATATCTTTTCATAAGCGATACATTATCATGATAACTTTACTATTAAGGTGACAGTATATTGTCATTGTGACAATGTTGACAATATGACTATAATCTCTTAGTGCCTATATTGCTAAGATAACTATACTGTCATTGTGACTATTTCATGATGATGGTTATAATGACAGTTTGACTGCATTTTCATCGTAGCATATTTAATGGTGTTTATTTTGCCCTTGAAGATATATCATAAAAACGAAAATTTCTTTTTTTTTAATTATCATATGAATATATTGCCATGATATGCGATATTGCTATAGTTTCATTACTGTCATGTTGAATGTATAATATGTTGGTTACATTACAATTAAAGTCATAGTGGCAGGGTAACTATATTTTCATGGTTGGATCATTTTGTTATGACGATTTTATTGTATTTGTGAGTATATTCTCATGGTTACTGTGTTGCCGTAATTTCTATATTGCCCTGGACACTACATATCCTGAAATCTATATTGTCATATCAGTTATATGATCATGGTAACTTTATTGTCATAGTGAATATCTTGTCGTCGTGACTATATTATCATAATGGTTTAATTGGCATAGGAAATATGTTAACATGAGGGCTATATTTTCATGATATTCATAAAGTCATTGAAAGATTTCTATTAAGGTGACTCTAATAGCCTGGCGATTGATGTATATCGTGACATTATTGTCACGATAGCTTCATTGTCATGGTGGCTATATTGTCGTTTCCTGTATTTTCAATGTTACTCTATTGTGAAGATTAATTTATTGTCATTGTAGCTATAGTGTCAAGGGGAATATATTTTCGTAGTAGCTGTATTGTCATTATTAACATATCGTCATTTTAGCTATCTGCTCATTTTTGTTACATTGCGAAGATTTACATATCGTCACCTTGGCTATATTGGTAAGGTGATCTCTGTATAGTTGCTATATTGTCATTTTTTTTTAATCACGTATATTTTTTCATGAGTGATACATTATCTTGATAACTATATCATTAAAGTGACTGTATATTGTCATGGTGACTATATTGTCATTATGACTACAATCTCCTAGTGCCTATATTGATAATATAACTACATGTAACTACGTTTTCATTGTAGCTTATTTAATGGTGTTGATTTACCCATGGAGATATATCATTATGAAAACAGATATTTCATTTTGTTTAAATTATGAGGTGAATATATTGTCATGATATGCTATATTGTTGTACTTTCAGTACATTCATGGTGAATGTATATTATGTTGGCTACATTACAATGGAAGCCATAGTGGCAGGGCGGCTATATTTTCATGGTTTGATCATTTTGTTATTAGACTTTTATTGTATTTTTGAATATATTGTCATGGTGAGTGTTTTGCTATAATTTCTATATTGTCATTTGATTTATTAGATTGATGGGAATATTGTCATAGAGACTGTATTGACATGTTGCCTGTATGGTCATCATTCTTGTCTTGTCATCGTGACTCTATTGTCATGATGGATATACTGTCGTTAAGATTACATTCTTATGGTAACTATATTGCCATCATGGCTCTTTGTCAGAGTTGCTATATTGTTAAGTTAGCTATCTTATTGGGGTGGGTAGTTTTTTTTCCTTTTGTATATTGCCATGATGGCAAGACTAGAGTTTTGGGAAGATTAGCATGGTGATATAGTGTTCGCAGCCCAACTGTTGTTTTTTACAATTTTTCATGGGAATACATTATCATGGTACCTACATTGTCAATGTTACTATATTTCATGCAAGCTACATTGTAAAGATGACGATATTGGCATGGCGGGTGTATTGTTATGTTCAATATAAAGCCATCCTGACTACATTATCTTGGTAGCTATATCAACTTGATGGCTATATTGCTAGAGTCAATTTCATGGTTGGGGATGTATTTTGTCTTTACCTACAATTTGGTTGTGATTATATGATCATGATAATATTTCTATGACGGCTTACTTGGCATCTTGAGTGTATCTGTCTGGATATCATATCATCATGTAACTTAGTCTGTCATGCTTTTAAACGGTGATGGTGCTTATATGAAAATGCTGATTACATTATCATCATTAATGTATGATTATTGTAACTATATAGCAATGGCAATATCTTTTTTGATCATTTTGGTATGTTGACTTGATTTTGATAGTAGTTATATTGGTATGGCAGGTACATTTTCATGGTTCTGACGTTGTTTTATGGGCTATACTGTCAAGGCGGCTGTATAGTACTGATGAATTCTGTTTTGGACGTTATTGTCTCCTGGACACTATATACTTTAGAGGCTATATGTTTCCTATGATTCGAAAGCGACTATTTTGTCACGGTATCTATATTGTCAGGTGGCTATATTGACGTTGTGAACATATTCTGAATGTTTTTTTAATGTTGCGTTGACTATATTGTTATATCAGTTATATGGCCATGGTGGCTTTGTTGTTACATTGAATATATTGTAGTTGTGACTATACTATCATAATGGCTAAATTGCTATGGGAAATATGTTGATATGGATTCTATATTCTCATGATACTTTTATGGTAATTGTAAGAATTTTTCAAGTTTACTCTAATATCACAGTGATTGATTTATGTTGTAACATTATTGTTATGGTGGCTGAACAATCATGGTGGTTATATTGTCGTTTGATGCGTTTTCAATGTTACTATTTAGTGAATATGGCTTTAATGTTAGTGTAGCTATACTTTCATTGGGAACAAATTTTCATAGTGACGCAATTGTAATTAAGAAATAAAGTCATTTCCGCTATCTTCCAATTTGGGTTACATTGCTATGTTATATATATCGTCACCTTGGCTATATTGGGAAGGTGATTTTTTTTTATAGGTGGTATATTGTCATTTTTTAATCGTGCACATTCTGTTATAAGATATATATTATCATGATACCCATATCATTAAGGTGAAGATATTGGCATGGCGACTATATTGTACTTATGACTGTAATCTTATGATAACAATATAGGTACCTTGTTATATAGGCAACATGAAAAGATAATCACCCCCTTGTAATATAACAAAAAAATAACAAATAGCCATCATGGCAATATATTCATTTAACAATATAGCCACCATGGCAATATAGTTACCGTATCAATATAATCTTAATGGAAATATAACTACCATAACCATATAGACACGATGACAATACGACCACCAAGACAATACAGGAACCATGATATTACATTATGACAATATAGCCACTAATTCAACATATCAAATGACAGTATAGATGTTATGGCAACAGTCACCATGACAATATACACGCAAGTGGAATATAATCGACATAACAAAATGATTATATTATGAAAATATAGCCACTCTGCCACTATGGCTTCCATTGGAATATAGCCAACATAATAATACATATACAATATAGCATATCACGACAATGTAGTCCCCTAATGATTTAATCAAAATGAGAATCTCGTTTTATAATGATACATCCTCAAGGGCAAACCCAACACTAATATGAAAGCTACCGTGAAAATGTAGTCACCATGACATTATAACCATCATGATGAAATAGGCACCATGACAATAAAGTTAATTTGGCAAGATATCCAACATGATATCATTGTCGTAATGACATCATAGTCAAAATGCCAAAATATAGTTACCGGACTATTATAGTTATCATGATAATGTATCACTTACGACAAAAAATGCATGATTAAAAAAATGAAAATATAGCAACAGTAAAAAAAGATCACGTTGCTAATATAGCCAAGGTGATGATGTATATATGATAGAAATGTAACCAAAATAAGGAGATGGCCAAAATGACAGTATGTTCATAATGACAATAATTCCACTATGAAAGTATATTCTCCATGACACTATAGGTACACTGACAGTAAAGCTATCTTCACAAAAGCGTAAAATCAAAATACAGCAAACTACAATATAGCCACCATGACAATACAGTTATCTTAACAATAATATCACGATATAACTTAATCACCAGGACAATAGAGTCACCTTGACAGTAATCTTACAATGACTTTATAAATATCATTAAAATATAGCCCCCATGTCAAGATATTTGCTATGACAATATGAAAATATAGTCACGATGACAATCTATTCACTATGACAAGAAAGCTACCATGATCATATAACTGATATGACATTATAATCAAAGCAAAAATATAGAAACATTCAACTTATATTCACAATTACAATATAACCATCTGACAATATAGATACTGTTAATAGATAGTCGTTTTCGGATCATAGCAAAAATATAGACTCCAGGACAATATAGTCTCTGTGAAAAAACAGTGACTCAGACAGGATTTATCATCATAATATGATCATAACATTATAGCTGTTATGGAATTGTAGTCAACATGACAAAATTATCGCAATGAAATAAAACGACATTGCAATATAGTTACCATAATCATACACCAATCATGATTATATAATCAGCATGTTGACATAAACAAGATCGTAGTGTAAAAACCATGACAATTTAAGTGACATGATGAGATGATATCCATTCACTTACACTTACAATACCACATAAGTTTTCATGAAAATATTATCAAGATCATATAATCACAACAGTATTGTCACTAATTACAAAATATATCCCGAAAGACAAAATTAACCATAACAATATAGCCATCAAGTTGAAATAGCGACCAATATAATGTTGCCAGGACGGCATCATATTGAAAGTAAGAATACAACCACCATGCCAATGCCTTCACCATGACAATGTAGCTACCATGAAAATATAGTAACCTTGACTATGTAGCTACCATGATAAAATATACAATTGAAAAATATCCACAACAAGAGTTTAGCTGCTAAAACACTATATCGTCATGACAATATCGCCAAAATGTTATTATTGCCATCATCATGATAATATACCGCCAGAAAAGAAATATATATACCCAGTACTCGACAATATAGCTATTCTGACAATATTGCCAACATGAAAAGACAGTCACCGCCTTATTATATAACAAAAATGACAAATAGCCATCATGGCGATATAGTGATTTAACAGTACAGCCACTATGGTAGTAAAGTTACCATAACAATGTGATCTTAACGACAATGTAGCCAACATGACTATATAGTCACGTTGATAATACAACCACCGTGACAATACAGATAACATGACAATACCGTCTCTAAGACAATATTGCTATCAATTTCACAAATCATATGACAATATAGATATTATAGCAACATAGTCACCATGAAAATATACTCAGAAATGCAATATAATCGCCATGATAAAATGATCCTACCATGAAAATATAGCCACCTGCCATTTTGGTTTCCATTGCAATGTAGAAACAGTAATAAAAGATTTACCACGACCTTACTGAAACCATAGCAGTATAGCATATCATCGCAATGTAGTCACCAAATAATTTAATCAAAATGACAATTTCTCTTCTATAATGGTGTATCCTCAAGGGCAATATGAACTCCATTAAAAAATCTTCTACGAAAATACAGTCATTATGACATTATAAAAATCATGATAAAAAAAGTCACCATGACGATATAGTTATCTTGGCAATATAGCCACTGTGACATTATAGTCATAATGATAATATAGTCGCTATGACAATACTGTCACCATAAAAATATAATTATCATGATAATATTTCGCTTATGACAAAGTATGCAAGAGTTAAATAATGACAATATATCACATATAAAAAGATCACCTTGCCAATTTAGCTAATGTGACGATATATACATTATAGCAATGTAACTAAAATGAAAAGATAGCCAAAATGACGGTATGGTCATAAAGACAATACTGCCACTATGAAAATATGTTCCCCATGACACTATAGCTACACTGACAACAAAGCCATATTCACAAAAGAGCAACATTGCAAAAACGAGAATATAGCCACCATCATAGTTCAGCCACCATCATAATAATGTCACGATGCAAATCATCACCATGTCATTAGTCACCTTGATGATAAACTTACAATGAATATATAAATATCATGAAAATATAGCCTCCATGTCAACATGTCTGCCATGATAATCTGGCCACCATGGTAATATAGTCATGACGGCAATTTATTCACTATAGCAACATAGAGACAGTGATCATATAACTGATGTGACAATACAGTCAAAGGAGCAAAAAAGAAATATACAAATCATATTCACTATGGCAGTATATCTACATGAAAATATAGATACTGTGACAAATTGTCGCTTTTGAATTATAGCAAACATATAGCCGTAAGAACAACATAGTCTCTAAGACAAAATAGCGACCAAGACAGGATATATCATTATAATATAGACACCTTGACAGTATAGACAATAAAACAATGTAACAATCATGAAACTGTACCTGCCAAAACATTATAGATGTCATGAAATTTTAGTCAACATGACAAAATAATCATAATGAAATATCATCGGCATTACAATATAGTTACCATAATCATAGACCAATCATGATCATATAATCAGCAGGTTGATATAAACAATATCACAGTATAAAAACCACGACAGTATAAGTGACATGATGATATGATATCCAAACACTTACATTTACAATACCAAAGAAGTCGCCATGAATATATTGTTATCATGATCATATAATCACAACAATATTGTAGGTAGTGACAAATATATCCCCAACGACAAAATTAATCATAGCAATACAGCCATGAACTTGTTATAGCGAACAAGATAATGTAGCGAGCAATGCATTGAGAATTACAATACAGCCACCTTGCCAATGTCGTTACCATGACACTATAGCTCCCATGAAAATATAGTAACGTTGATAATGAAGCTGCATGGCAAAATATTCAAGATAGAAAATACCCAAACGATAGCCACAACAAGAGTTTAGCTGCTAAGACGATATATCACCATGCCAATATCTCTAAAATGTTAGTATAGCCATCATGGCAATATATCAACAGGAAAAATGGTCATCACAACGATATAGCTAACTTGACAATATACTACTCTGACAATATAGGTAACATTAAAAGACAGCCACCTCCTTGAAATATAAAAGAGAAAAGAATGACAAATAGCCATCATGGCAATATGCTAACTAAGCAATATAGCCATCATGGCAATATGGTAACCAAACAATATAGCCATCATGGCAATATGATTACCACACCAATGTATTCTTAATGGCAATATAGTCACCATGTCCTTATAGTCACGATGACAATACAACTACCATGACAATACAGAAAACATCAAAATACAGTCTCTAAGACAATATTGCCACTAATTCAACAAGTTAAATGACAATATAGGTATTATGGCAACACAATCACGATGACAATATACTTAGAAATGTTATATAATCGTCATAATAAAATGATCCTACCATGAAAATATAGTCACCCTGCCACTGTGGCTTCCATTACAATATAGCCACAATAACAAAACATTCACCACGACAGTACTGAAACCATAACAATATAGCATATCATGACAATGTAGTCACTTGATCATTTGATGAAAAAGAAAAATCTTGCTTCTATTATGGTATAACCTCAGGGACAAAATTTTATACACCATTAAAAAGCTGCCATGAAAATACAGTCACTATGACATAAATATCATGATAAAATAGTGACCATGGCGATATAGCCACTCTGAGATTATAGTCATTATGACAATATAGCCGCTATTAAAATAGTATCACCTTAATGATAAAGTTATCAAAATGATATATCGCTTGTGACAAAATATGCATGATTAGAAAATGACAGTATACCACCTATAAAAATGAACACCTTGCCACTATAGTCAAGTTGACGATATATACATTATAGCAACGTAAAGAAAAAGATATGATAACCAGAGCGACGGTATGTTCATAATGACAATACTGCAACTATGAAAATATGTTTCCCACGATTCTCCAGCTTCACTGACAATAAAGCCATCTTCACAAAAAGAGTACTATTGAAAAAATAGCAAACGACTATACAGCCATCAAGACTGCCACCATCACAATAATCTCTCGATATAAATCAATCGCCAGGACATTAGCGTCACCTTGATAATGAATATACAATGAGTACATGAACATCATGAAAATATAGCGTCTATATAAATATATTTGTCGTGAAAATATAGCCTTCATATGAATATCTTTAAAGTGACAGTTTCGCCATTCTGATAATATAGTAAAGATGTTCATATATTCATCATAACAATAAAGCCACCATGATCACATAAATGATATGACAATATAGTCAACGCAACAATAAACACATTTATAAATTATATCCACTCTGAGAATACAGCCACATGAAAATATAGATACTGTGACAAAATAGTCATTTTTGTATCATAGGAAACATATAGCGTCCAAGAGAATATAGCCTCCATGACAAAATAGCGAAGAAGACAGGATTTATCATCACAATACAGTCACCTTGACAGTATAGGCAATAAAACAGTGGAACAACCATGAAAATGTACCTACCATAACAATATAGCTTACATGAAAATATAGTTACTATGACAAATTCATTACAATGAAATACAAACGATATCACATTATGGTGTCAATAATCATACACCAATCTTGATCATATAAGATAAAACCTTCAAAACTAAGCAAGGGTATCGACAACGCAGAGAGGAATAGCTACAACCTAGCTCTGAAAGACGATAGCAGCTCCTTACACGTCGGTAGCTGGTGCGCGACTGTCATCAGGTGACTACATTGTCATGATATGCTATATTGTCATGGTTTCAGTACTGTCGTAGTGAATGTATTATTATGTTAGCTATATTGCAGTAGCAGGGTGGCTAAATTTTCATGGTAGGATAATTTTGTTATCGCGGATATATTGCATTTGTGATAATACTGTCATGGTGACTGTGTTCCAGTAATATCTATATTATCATTTAATTTGTTGAAGCGATTGCAATATTGTCGTAGAGACTCTAATGTCATGTTGCTTGTATTGTCATGATGGTTGCATGTCATCTTGACTATATAGTCATGTTGGTTATATTCCAGTTATGATTACATGGTTATGGTAACTATATTGCCATGGCGACTATATTGATAGGTGACATCATTGCCATAATAACTATTTTTCATTTTTGTTATACTGTAAGGAGGTGACTGTCTTTTCATATTGAATATATTATCAGGGTAGCTATATTGTTAAGTTAGCTATATCATTGTGGTGCTTATTTCCTTTTTCTGGTGGTATATTGCCATGTTGCCTAGACTAACATTTTGGCGATATTGGCATGGTGATATAGTGTCTTAGCAAATAAACTGTTATTGTGGATATGTCCCATGAGATTTTATTATCATATTAGCTACATTGTCAATGTTACTATATTTTCATGGTAGCTCCATTGTCATGGTGGCGATATTGACATTGTGGATGTATTGTTATTTTCAATATAATGCCATGCTAACTACATTATCTTGGTCGCTATATTTACTTGCTGGCTATATTGCTATGGTTAAATTTGTCGTTGGGGATATATTTTGTCATTAACTACAATTTTGTTTTAATCATATGATCATGGTAACAATATTTTCATGGCGGCTTATTTGCTAATGTTAGTGCAAGTGTATGGATATCATATTATCATGTCACTATATTGTCATGGTTTTTATACTGTGATGGTGTTTATGTCAGCCTCCTGATGATACTATCATGATTGATATATGATTATGGTAACAAAATTGTAATGGCGATTATATTTCATTGTGACAATTTTGTCATGTTGCCTGCATTTTCATGGTAGCTATATTGTTATGGAAGGTACATTTTCAATGTTGTTTCTTTGTTTTATCGGCTATACTGTCAAGGTGACTATATCTTAATTAAAAATCTTGTCTTAGTCGCTATTTTGTCATGGACAATATATTGTCCTGGAGCCTATATGTTTGCTATGATCCGAAAGAGACTATTTTGTCACAGCATCAATATTGTCAGGTGCTTATATTGCCATAATGAATATAATTTGAAGGCTTCCTTATTGTTGTGTTCACTGTATTGTCATATCACTTGTATGATCATGGCTATATTGTTATAGCGAATATATTGCCGTCGTGACTATATCATCACATTAGCTAAATTGTCATGGTAAATATGTTGATATGGAAGCCTTATTTTCATGATGTTTACATAGTCCGTGAATTATATCGTGACATTATTTTCATAGTGGCTCTACTTTCATGGTGGCTATATTGTCGTTTCCTGTATTTTCATTGTTACTCTATTGTGAAGATTGCTTTATTGTCATTGTAGCTATAGTGTCATGGGGGATATATTTTCATAGCAGCAGTTTTTTCATTATGAACATACCGTCATTTTGGCTATCTACTCATTTTGGTTATATTGCGAAGATTTACATATCGTCACCTTGGGTATATTGTCAAGGTGATCTCTTTTATGGATGCTATGTTGTCATTTTGTTTAGTCATGCATATCTTTTCATAAGCGATACATTATCATGATAACTTTACTATTAAGGTGACAGTATATTGTCATTGTGACAATGTTGACAATATGACTACAATCTCTTAGTGCCTATATTGCTAAGATAACTATACTGTCATTGTGACTATTTCATGATGTTGGTTATAATGACAGTTTGACTGCATTTTCATCCTAGCACATTTAATGGTGTTTATTTTGCCCTTGAAGATATATCATAAAAACGAAAATTTCTTTTTTTTTAAATTATCATGTGAATATATTGCCATGATATGCGATATTGCTATAGTTTCATTACTGTCATGTTGAATGTATAATATGTTGGTTACATTACAATTAAAGTCATAGTGGCAGGGTAACTATATTTTCATGGTTGGATCATTTTGTTATGACTATTTTATTGTATTTGTGAGTATATTCTCATGGTTACTGTGTTGCCGTAATTTCTATATTGCCCTGGACACTACATATCCTGAAATCTATATTGTCATATCAGTTATATGATCATGGTAGCTTTATTGTCATAGTGAATATCTTGTCGTCGTGACTATATTATCATAATGGTTTAATTGGCATAGGAAATATGTTAACATGAGGGCTATATTTTCAAGATATTCATAAAGTCATTGAAAGATTTCTATTAAGGTGACTCTAATAGCCTGGCGATTGATGTATATCGTGACATTATTGTCACGATAGCTTCATTGTCATGGTGGCTATATTGTCGTATCCTGTATTTTCAATGTTACTCTATTGTGAAGATTAATTTATTGTCATTGTAGCTATAGTGTCAAGGGGAATATATTTTCGTAGTAGCTGTATTGTCATTATTAACATATCGTCATTTTAGCTATCTGCTCATTTTTGTTACATTGCGAAGATTTACATATCGTCACGTTGGCTATATTGGTAAGGTGATCTCTGTATAGTTGCTATATTGTCATTTTTTTTTAATCACGTATATTTTTTCATGAGTGATACATTATCTTGATAACTATATCATTAAAGTGACTGTATATTGTCATGGTGACTATATTGTCATTATGACTACAATCTCCTAGTGCCTATATTGATAATATAACTACATGTGACTACGTTTTCATTGTAGCTTATTTAATGGTGTTGATTTACCCATGGAGATATATCATTATAAAAACAGATATTTCATTCTGTTTAAATTATGGGGTGAAAATATTGTCATGATATGCTATATTGTTATAATTTCAGTACTGTCATGGTGAATGTATATTATGTTGGCTACATTACAATGGAAGCCATAGTGGCAGGGCGGCTATATTTTCATGGTTTGATCATTTTGTTATTAGAATTTTATTGTATTTTTGAATATATTGTCATGGTGAGTGTTTTGCCATAATTTCTATATTGTCATTTGATTTATTAGATTGATGGGAATATTGTCATAGAGACTGTATTGACATGTTGCCTGTATGGTCATCATTCTTGTCTTGTCATCGTGACTCTATTGTCATGATGGATATACTGTCGTTAAGATTACATTCTTATGGTAACTATATTGCCATCATGGCTCTTTGTCAGAGTTGCTATATTGTTAAGTTAGCTATCTTATTGGGGTGGGTAGTTTTTTTTCCTTTTGGTATATTGCCATGATGGCTAGACTAGAGTTTTGGGAAGATTAGCATGGTGATATAGTGTTCGCAGCCCAACTGTTGTTTTTTACAATTTTTCATGGGAATACATTATCATGGTACCTACATTGTCAATGTTACTATATTTCATGCAAGCTACATTGTAAAGATGACGATATTGGCATGGCGGGTGTATTGTTATGTTCAATATAAAGCCATCCTGACTACATTATCTTGGTAGCTATATCAACTTGATGGCTATATTGCTAGAGTCAATTTCATGGTTGGGGATGTATTTTGTCTTTACCTACAATTTGGTTGTGATTATATGATCATGATAATATTTCTATGACGGCTTACTTGGCATCTTGAGTGTATCTGTCTGGATATCATATCATCATGTAACTTAGTCTGTCATGCTTTTAAACGGTGATGGTGCTTATATGAAAATGCTGATTACATTATCATCATTAATGTATGATTATTGTAACTATATAGCAATGGCAATATCTTTTTTGATCATTTTGGTATGTTGACTTGATTTTGATAGTAGTTATATTGGTATGGCAGGTACATTTTCATGGTTCTGACGTTGTTTTATGGGCTATACTGTCAAGGCGGCTGTATAGTACTGATGAATTCTGTTTTGGACGTTATTGTCTCCTGGACACTATATACTTTAGAGGCTATATGTTTCCTATGATTCGAAAGCGACTATTTTGTCACGGTATCTATATTGTCAGGTGGCTATATTGACGTTGTGAACATATTCTGAATGTTTTTTTAATGTTGCGTTGACTATATTGTTATATCAGTTATATGGCCATGGTGGCTTTGTTGTTACATTGATATATTGTAGTTGTGACTATACTATCATAATGGCTAAATTGCTATGGGATATATGTTGATATGGATTCTATATTCTCATGATACTTTTATGGAAATTGTAAGAATTTTTCAAATTTACTCTAATATCACAGTGATTGATTTATGTTGTAACATTATTGTTATGGTGCCCATAGCCCATAAAACAATGTCAGAACCATGAAAATGTACCTGCCATACCAATATAACTACTATCAAAATGAAGTCAACATACCAAAATGATCAAAAAAGATATTGCCATTGCTATATAGTTACAATAATCATACATTAATGATGATAATGTAATCAGCATTTTCACATAAGCACCATCACCGTTTAAAAGCATGACAGACTAAGTTACATGATTATATGATATCTAGACAGATACACTCAAGATGCCAAATAAGCCGTCCTAGAAATATTATCATGATCATATAATCACAACCAAATTGTAGGTAAAGACAAAATACATCCCCAATGATGGAACTGACCGTAGCAATATAGCCATCAAGTTGATATAGCGACCAAGATAATGTAGCCAGGATAGCGTTATATTGAACATAACAATACACCCGCCATGCCAATATCGTCATCTTTACAAAGTAGCTTGTAAGAAATATAGTAACCTTGACAATGTAGGTACCATGATAATGTATTCACATGAAAAAAAAGTCCAAAACAACAGTTGGGCTGTGAACACTGTATCACCATGCTAATCTTGCCAAAATTCTAGTATAGCCATCATGGCAATATACCAAAAGGAAAAAAAATTCCCACCACAATAAGATAGCTAACTTAACAATATAGATACTCCGACAAAAAGCCATGATGTCAATATAGTTACCATGAGAATGTAATCTTAACGACAGTATAGCCATCATGACCATAGAGTCACAATGACAAGACAACCATAATGACCATACAGGCAACATGACAATACAGTCGCTATGACAATATTGCCATCATTTTGATGAATCAAATGACAATATAGAAATTATGGCAACACAGTCACCATGACAATATATTCAAAAATACAATAAAATACTAAAAATAAAATGATCAAACCATGAAAATATAGCCACCCTGCCACTATGGCTTCCATTGTAATGTAGCCAACATAATATCCGTTCAGTATGACAGTACTGAAACTATAACAATATAGCATATCATGACAATGTATTCATCTCATGATTTAAACAAAATGAAATATCCGTTTTTATAATGATATATCTCCAAGGGTAAATCAACACCATCAAATAAGCTAAAATGAAAATGTAGTCACATGTAGTTTTCTTGGCAATATAGCCACTAAGAGATTGTAGTCATTGTCACCATGACAATATACTGTCTCTTTAATGATATAGTTATCAAGATAATGTATCACTCAAGAAAAAATATATATGATTAAAAGAAATGTATATATAGCAACTATAAAGAGATCATTTTCCCAATATAGCCAAGGTGACGATATGTAAATCTTCGCAATGTAACCAAAATGAGCAGATAGCCAAAATGACGATATGTTCATCATGACAATACTGCTACTAAGAAAATATATTCGCCATGACACTATAGCTACAACGACAATCTTCACAAAAGAGTAACATTGAAAATACAGGAAACGACAATATAGCCTCCATGACAATGCAGCTATCGTGACAATAATGTCACGATATACATCAATCGCCAGGCTATTAGAGTCACCTTGATTGTAATTTTTCAATGACTTTATGAATATCATGAAAATATAGCCCTCATGTCAACATATTTCCTATGACAATTTAGCCATTATGATGATATAGTCACGACGACAAGATATCCACTATGACAATAAGCTACCATGATCAAATAACTGATGTGACAATATAGATTTCAGGATATATAGTGTTCAGGACAATATAGAAATTACGGCAACACAGTAACCATGAGAATATACTCACAAATACAATGAAGTCGTCATAACAAAATGATTCAATCATGAAAATATAGTTACCCTGCCACTATGACTTTAATTGTAATGGAAGTAATATACATTCAACATGACAGTACTGAAACTATAACAATATCGCATATCATGGCAATATATTCACATGATAATTTAAAAAAAAAAGGAAATTTTCGTTTTTATGATATATCTTCAAGGGCAAAATCAACACCATTAAATATGCTACGATGAAAATGAAATCAAACTGTCATTATAACTATAATCATGAAATAGTCACCATGACAGTATAGTCATCTTAGCAATGTAGCCACTAAGAGATTATAGTCATAATGTCACCATTGTCACAATGACAATATACTGTCAACTTAATAGTAAAGTTATCACGATAATGTATCGCTTATGAAAAAAATATGCATGACTAAAAAAAATGACAATATAACAACTATAAAAGAGATCACCTTAACAATATAGCCAAGGTGACGATATGTAAATCTTCGTAATATAACCAAAATGAGTAAATAGTCAAAATGACGGTATGTTCACAATGACAATAATGCTGCTATGAAAATATATCCCCCATGACACTATAGCTACAATGACAATAAAGCAATCTTCACAAAAGAATAACAGTGAAAATACAGCAAACGACTATATAACCACCATGAAAGTGTAGCCACTATGACAATAATGTCACGATATAATTCAATGACTATATAAACATCATGAAAATAAGGCTTGCATGTCAACATACTTACCATGACAATTTAGCCAATATGATAATATAGTCAAGACGGCAATATATTCACTATAACAATATAGCCATGATCATATAAGTGATATGACAATACAGTCAAAGCAACAATAAGGAAACCTTCCAATAATGTACATTATGGCAATATAAGCACCTGACAATATTGATGCTGTGACAAAATAGTCTCTTTCGGATCATAGCAAACATATAGGCTCCAGGACATTATAGTGTCCATGACAAAATAGCGACCAAGAAAAGATCTTTAATTAAGATATAGTCACCTTGACAGTATAGCCGATGAAAAAATGAAACAACAATGAAAATGTACCTTCCATAACAATATAGCTACCATGAAAATGCAGGGAACATGATAAAATTGTCACAATGAAATATAATCGCCATTACAATTTAGTTACCACAATCATATATCAATCATGATAATGTCACTGTATAAAGACCATGACAATATAGTGACATGATAATATGATATCCATACACTTGCACTCACATTATGAAAAAAGCCGCCATGAAAATATTGTTTAAAATGATTAATATGATTAAAACAAAATTGTAGTTAATGACAAAATATATCCCCAACGACAAAATTAGCCATAGCAATATAGCCAGCAAGTAGATATAGCGACCAAGATAATGTAGTCAGGATGGCATTATATTGAAAATAACAATACAGCTACAATGGCAATATCGTCACCATGAAAATGGAAGTACTATGAAAATATAGTAGCTTATTGATTCAGTGGTGAAATTGATGAGAACTGCTATTGACGTTTGTGTGAATAAATTGTACATTTCCTTTTCCATAGCCAGAGGTTGAACCATTATTTGACGTTCATTTTTCATTCATTTCAAGCTAAAAGTTTGTTTTCTAAATTGTTTCTTACATTTTTCATATGTATATATATGTATGTGTGTGTGTGTGTATGTGCGTATGTGTGTGTATGTGTGTGTGTGTGTGTGTGTATATATATATGTATATTATCCCTGGGGATAGGGGCGAAAGAATACTTCCCACGTATTCCTCGCGTGTCGTAGAAAGCGACTAGAGGGGACGGGAGCGGGGGGCCGGAAATCCTCCCCTCCTTGTATTAACTTTCTAAAATGGGAAACAGAAGAAGGAGTCACGCGGGGAGTGCTCATCCTCCTCGAAGGCTCAGAGTGGGGTGCCTAAATGTGTGTGGATGTAACCAAGATGTGAAAAAAGGAGAGATAGGTAGTATGTTTGAGGAAAGGAACCTGGATGTTTTGGCTCTGAGTGAAACGAAGCTCAAGGGTAAAGGGGAAGAGTGGTTTGGAAATGTCTGGGGAGTGAAGTCAGGGGTTAGTGAGAGGACAAGAGCAAAGGAAGGAGTAGCAATACTTCTGAAACAGGAGTTGTGGGAGTATGTGATAGAATGTAAGAAAGTAAATTCTCGATTAATATGGGTAAAATTGAAAGTTGATGGAGAGAGGTGGGTGATTATTGGTGCATATGCACCTGGGCATGAGAAGAAAGATCATGAGAGGCAAGTGTTTTGGGAGCAGCTAAATGAGTGTGTTAGCGGTTTTGATACACGAGACCGGGTTATAGTGATGGGTGATTTGAATGCAAAGATGAGTAATGTGGCAGTTGAGGGAATAATTGGTGTGCATGGGGTGTTCAGTGTTGTAAATGGAAATGGTGAGGAGCTTGTAGATTTATGTGCTGAAAAAGGACTGATGATTGGGAATACCTGGTTTAAAAAGCGAGATATACATAAGTATACTTATGTAAGTAGGAGAGATGGCCAGAGAGCGTTATTGGATTACGTGTTAATTGACAGGCGTGCGAAAGAGAGACTTTTGGATGTCAATGTGCTGAGAGGTGCAACTGGAGGGATGTCTGATCATTATCTTGTGGAGGCTAAGGTGAAGATTAGTATGGGTTTTCAGAAAAGAAGAGTGAATGTTGGGGTGAAGAAGGTGGTGAGAGTAAGTGAGCTTGGGAAGGAGACCTGTGTGAGGAAGTATCAGGAGAGACTGTGTACAGAATGGAAAAAGGTGAGAACAATGGAAGTAAGGGGAGTGGGGGAGGAATGGGATGTATTTAGGGAATCAGTGATGGATTGCGCAAAAGATGCTTGTGGCATGAGAAGAGTGGGAGGTGGGCTGTTTAGAAAGGGAAGTGAGTGGTGGGATGAAGAAGTAAGAGTATTAGTGAAAGAGAAGAGAGAGGCATTTGGACGATTTTTGCAGGGAAAAAATGCAATTGAGTGGGAGAAGTATAAAAGAAAGAGACAGGAGGTCGAGAGAAAGGTGCAAGAGGTGAAAAAAAAGGGCAAATGAGAGTTGGGGTGAGAGACTATCAGTAAATTTTAGGGAGAATAAAAAGATGTTCTGGAAGGAGGTAAATAAGGTGCGTAAGACAAGGGAGCAAATGGGAACTTCAGTGAAGAGCGTAAATGGGGAGGTGATAACAAGTAGTGGTGATGTGAGAAGGAGATGGAATGAGTATTTTGAAGGTTTGTTGAATGTGTCTGATGACAGAGTGGCAGATATAGGGTGTTTGGGTCGAGGTGGTGTGCAAAGTGAGAGGGTTAGGGAAAATGATTTGGTAAACAGAGAAGAGGTAGTAAAAGCTTTGCGGAAGATGAAAGCCGGCAAGGCAGCAGGTTTGGATGGTATTGCAGTGGAATTTATTAAAAAAGGGGGTGACTGTATTGTTGACTGGTTGGTAAGGACAATGTAGGTACTATGATAATAAAATCCCATGGAACATATCCACAATAACAGTTTATTTGCTAAGACACTATATCACCAATGCAATATCGCCAAAATGTTAGTCTAGTCATCATGGCAATATACCACCAGAAAAGGTAAATAAGCACCACAATGATATAGCTAACTTAAAAATATAGCTACCCTGATAATATATTCAACATGAAAAGACAGTCACCTCCTTACAGTATAACAAAAATGAAATATAGCTATCATGACAATGTAGTCACCTATCAATATAGTCACTATGGCAATATAGTTACCATAACCATGTAATCATAACTGGAATATAACCAACATGACTATATAGTCAAGATGACATGCAACCATTATGACAATACAGTCAACATGAAATTAGAGTCTCTACGACAGTATTGCAATCGCTTCAACAAATTAAATGATAATATTGATATTACTGGAAAACAGTCACCATGACAGTATTATCTCAAATGCAATATAACTGCGGTAACAAAATTATCCTACCATGAAAATTTAGTCATCCTGCCACAGTAATATAGCTAACATAATAATATATTCACGACGACAGTACTGAAACCATGACAATATAGCATATCATGACAATGTAGTCACCTGATGACAGTTGCGCGCCAGCTACCGACATTTACGGAGCTGCTATCGTCTTTCAGAGCTAGGTTGTAGCTATTCCTCCCTGCGTTGTCGCTAGCCTTGCTTTGTTTTGAAGGTTTTATCTTATATGATCATGATTGGTGTATGATTATCGAAACCATAATGTGATATCGTTTGTATTTCATTGTCATGAATTTGTCATAGTAACTATATTTTCATGTAAGCTATATTGTTATGGTAGGTAAATTTTCATGGTTGTTCCACTGGTTTATTGGCTATACTGTCAAGGTGACTATATTGTGATGATAAATCATGTCTTCTTCGCTATTTTGTCATAGACGCTATATGTTTGCTATGATCCAAAAATGACTATTTTGTCACAGTATCTATATTTTCATGTGGCTGTATTCCCAGAGTGGATATAATTTATAAATGCGTTGATTGTTGCGTTGACTATATTGTCATATCATTTATGTGATCATGGTGGCTTTATTGTTATGGTGAATATATTAGCGCCTTGACCATATTATCAGAATGGCGAAACTGTCACTTTAAAGATATTCATATGGAAGCTATATTTCCACGACAAATATATTTATATGGACGCTATATTTTCATGATGATCATGTACTCATTGTATATTCATTATCAAGGTGACGCTAATATCCTGGCGATTGATTTATATCGAGAGATTATTGTCATGGTGGCTGTACTGTCTTGATGGCTGTATATTTGTTTGCTATTTTTTCAATAGTACTCTTTTTGTGAAGATGGCTTTATTGTCAGTGAAGCTGGAGAATCGTGGGGAACATATTTTCATAGTTGCAGTATTGTCATTATGAATATACCGTCGTTCTGGTTCTCATCTCTTTTTCTTTACGTTACTATGATGTATATATAGTCACCTTGACTATAGTGGCAAGGTGATCTTTTTTAGAGGTGCTATACTGTCATTTTCTAATCATGCATATTTTTTCACAAGCGATATATCATTTTGATAACTTTATTGTTAAGGTGACAGTATTCTAATAGCGACTACATTGTCATAATGACTATAATCTCAGAGTGGCTATATTGCCATGGTCACTATTTTATCATGATTTCTTGTCATAGTGACTGTATTTTCATGGCAGCTTTTTAAAGGTGTATAAAGTTTTGTCCCTAAGGTTACACCATAATAGAAGCGAAATTTTTTTGTTTCATTAAATGATCAAGTGACTACATTGTCATGATATGCTATAATGTTATGGTTTCAGTACTGTCGTGGTGAATGTTTTGTTATTGTGGCTATATTGTAATGGAAGCTATAGTGGCAGGATGACTATATTTTCATGGTAGGATCATTTTATTATGACGATTATATAACATTTCTGAGTATATTGTCATCGTGATTGTGTTGCCATAATATCTATAATGACATTTAACTTGTTGAATTAGTGGCAATATTGTCTTAGAGACTGTATTTTGATGTTTTCTGTATTGTCATGGTAGTTGTATTTTCATCGTGACTATAAGGACATGGTGACTATATTGCCATTAAGAACACATTGCTATAGTAATCATATTGCCATGATGGCTATATTGTTTGGTTACCATATTGTCATGATGGCTATATTGTTTAGTTACCATATTGCCATGATGGCAATTTGTCATTTTTTTTTTTATATTTCAAGGAGGTGGCTGTCTTTTAATGTTACCTATATTGTCAGAGTAGTGTATTGTCAAGTTAGCTATATCGTTGTGATGAGTATTTTTTTGGTTGATATATTACCATGATGGCTATACTAACATTTTAGAGATATTGGCATGGTGATATATCGTCTTAGCAGCTAAACTCTTGTTGTGGCTATCTTTTGGATATTTTCTATCTTGAATACTTTGCCATGGCAGTTACATTATCAACGTTACTATATTTTCATGGTAGTTATATTGTCATGGTGACGACATTGGCAAGGTGGCTGTATTGTAATTCTCAATACAATGCTCGCTACATTATCTTGGTCGCTGTAACAAGTTGCTGGCTGTATTGCTATGATTAATTTTGTCGTTGTGGATATATTTGTCACTACCTACTATATTGTTGTGATTATATGATCATGATAACAATATATTCATGGCGGCTTCTTTGGTATTGTAAGTGTATGTGTATGGATATCATATCATCATATCACTTATACTGTCATGGTTTTTATACTGTGATATTGTTTATGTCAACCTGCTGAATATATGATCATGATTGGTCTATGATTATGGTAACTATATTGTAATGCCGATGATATTTCATTATGATAATTTTGTCATGATGACTAAAATTTCATGACATCTATAATGTTTTGGCACGTACAGTTTCATGATTGTGACATTGTTATATGGTCTATACTGTCAAGGTGTCTATATTATAATGATATATCCTGTCTTGGTCGCTATTTTGTCATAGAGACTATGTTGTCCTGCCGTCTATATGTTTGCTATTATTCAAAAGCGACTATTTGTCACAGTATCTATATTGTCTTGTAGTAATACTGCCATAGTGAATATGATTTGTATATTTATTTTTTGCTTCTTTGACTGTATTGTCACATCAGTTATATGATCAGTGTGGCTATATTGTTACAGTGAATAAATTGCCGGCATGACTATATTATCATAATGGCCAGATTATCATGGCAGGCATGATGACATGGAGGCTATATTTTCATGATATTTATATAGTCATTGTAAGTTTATTATCAAGGTGACTAATGACATGGTGATGATTTGTATCGTGACATTATTATCATGGTGGCTGAAATATGATGGTGGCTATATTCTCGTTTGCTGTATTTTCAATGTTGCTCTTTTGTGAATATGGCTTTGTTGTCAGTGTAGCTATAGTGTCGTGGGGAACATATTTTCATAGTGGCAGTATTGTCAAAATGACCATAACGTCATTTTGGCTATCTTCTCATTTTAGTTACCTTTCTATAATATATATATCGTCACCTTAGTTATATTGGCAAGGTGATCTTTTTATAGGTGATATATTGTCATTATTTAACTCTTGCATACTCTGTCATAAGCGAAATATTATCATGATAATTATAGTTTTATAGTAACAATATTGTCATAGTGACTATATTATCATTATGATTATAATGTCACAGTGGCTATATTGCCAAGATAACTATACTGTCATGGTGACTTCTTTATCGTGATTTTTATAATGTCATAATGACTGCATTTTCGTAGAAGCTTTTTTATTGGTGTTGATATTGCCCTTGAGGATATACCATTATAGAAGAGAAAATGTCATTTTGATTGAATTATCAGCTGACTACATTGTCATTATATGCTATACTGTTATGGTTTCAGTACCTTCATGGTAAATCTTTTATTACTGTTTCTACATTGCAATGAAAACCAAAATGGTAGGTGGCTATATTTTCATGGTAGGATAATTTTATCATGGCGATTATATTGCATTTCTGAGTATATTGCCATGGTGACTATGTTGCCATAATATCTATATTGTCATATAATTTTTGAAATTGATGGCAATATTGTCTTAGAGACAGTACTGTCATGTTATCTGTATTGTCACGGTGGTTGTATTGTCAACGTGACTATATAGTCATGTTGGCTACATTGTCGTTAAGATCACATTGTTATGCTAACTATATTACCATAGTGGCTGTATTGTTAAATCCCTATATCGCCATTATGGCTATTTGTCGTTTTTGTTATATAACAAGGAGGTGACTGTCTTTTTATATTGACATTACTGTCAGAATAGCTATATTGTCGAGTATTGGGTATATATATTTCTTTTCTGGCGGTATATTATCATGATGGCAATAATAACATTTTGGCGATATTGGCATAGCGATATAGTGTTTTAGCAGCTAAACTCTTGTTGTGGATTTTTTCAATTGTATATTTCATCTTTGTAGCTACATAGTCAAGGTTACTATATTTTCATAGTAGCTACATTGTCATGGTGAAGACATTGGCATGGTGGTTGTATTCTTACTTTCAATATAATGCCGTCCTGGCTACATTATCTTTGTCGCTATATCAAATTGATGGCTATATTGTTATGGTTAATTTTGTTTTTCGGGATATATTTTGTAATTAGTGACAATACTGTTGTGATTATATGATCATGATAATATTTTCATGAAAACTTATGTGGTATTGTAAGTGTCAGTGAATGGATATCATCGCATCATGTCACTTAAATTGTCATGGTTTTTACACTATGATCTTGTTAATGTCCACCTGCTGATTATATAATCATGATTGGTGTATGATTATGGTAACTACATTGTCATGTCGTTTTATTTCATTGTGATAATTTTGTCATGTTGACTACAAATCCATGACAGCTATAATGTTATGAGCATATCATGGTGATACATCCAGTCTGAGTCACTGTTTTTTCAAAGAGACTATATTGTACTGGAGTCTATATTTTTCCTATGATCCGAAAACGACTGTCTATTAACAGTATCTATATTGTCAGGTGATTATATTGCCATTGTGAATATAAGTTGAATGTTTCTATAATGTTAGTTTGATTATATTGTCATATCAGTTATATGATCATGGTAGCTTTATTGTCATAGTGAATATATTGTCGTCGTAACTATATTTTCATAATGACTAAATTGTCATAGGAAATATCTTGGCATGGGGGCTATATTTTCATGATATTTATAAAGTCATTGTAAGATTACTGTCAAGTTGACTCTATTGTCCTGGTGATTAAGTTATATAGTGATATTATTGTCAAGATGACTGTATTGTCATGGTGGCTATATTGTAGTTTACTGTATTTCAATTTTACGCTTTTTTGAAGATAGCTTTACTGTCAGTGTACCTATAGAGTCATGGAGAATATATTTTCATAGTGGAATTATTTTCAATATGAACATACTCTCATTTTGGCCCTCTCCTTATTTTCGTTACATTTGTATCATATATATATCATCAATCACCTTGGCTATATTAGGAAAGTGATCTTTTTCTACGGTTGCTATATTTTCATATTTTAAATCATGCATTTTTTGTCGTAAGTCATACAGTATCATGATAACTATAACATTCCGGTAACTATATATTGGCATTTTGACTATATTGTTATTATGACAATGATATCATGATGGATATTTTGGCAAAGTAACTTTATTATCATGGTGTCTATTTCATCATGATGGTTATAATGTCATGGTGACTATATTTTCACAGTAGCTTTTATATTGGTATTGGGTTTGCCCTTGAGGATGTATCATTAAAAAACGAGATTCTTATTTTGTTTAAATCATTAGGGGACTACATTGTCGTGACATGCTATATTGTTATGGTTTCAGGAATGTCATTATATATGTATTATTATGTTGGCTATATTCCAATAGAAGCCATAGTGGCAGAGTGGCAATATTTTTATAATATAATCATTTTGTTATGTCGATTATATTCCACTTGTGCGTATATTGTCATGGTGACTGTTGCCACAATATCTATACAGTCATTTGATTTGTTCAATTGGTGGCTATGTTGTCATAATGTAATGTCATGGTTCCTGTATTGTCTTGGTGGTTGTATTGTCATCTTGTCTATATGGTCATGGTAGTTATATTTCCATTACGATTATATTGATATGTGAACTATATTGCCATGGTGTCTATATTGTTAAATGAATATATTGCCATGATGGCTATTTGTTATTTTTTGTTATATTACAAGGGGGTGATTGTCGTTTCATGTTGCCTATATACCAGGGTACCTATATTGTTGTCATATGATTACAGTTATAAAGACAATATAGTCGCCAAGCCAATATTTTCACCTTAATGATATGGGTATCATGATGCTATAATGGTTATAACAGAATATGCACGATTAAAAAGTGACAATATACCACCTATAAAAGAATCACCTTCCCAATATAGCCAAGGTGACGATATATATAACAGCAATGTAACCCAAATTAGAAGATAGCCAAAATGACTTTATTTCATATTGACAATTGCGTCACTATGAAAATGTGTCCCCAATTAAAGTATAGCTACACTGACATTAAAGCCATATTCTCTAAATAGTAACTTTGAAAACGCATCAAACGACAATATAGCCACAATGATTGTACAGCCACCATAACAATAATGATAAAACATAAATCAATCACTATGATATTAGAGTAAACTTGAAAAAATGTTTACAATTACCATAAAAGTATCATGAGAATATAGCATCCATATCACCATATTTCCCATGACAATTTAGCCATTATGATAGCATAGTCCTAACTACAATATTTTTACTATAACATCAAAGCCACCGTGGACATATAACTGATATAACAATATAGTCACCGCAACATTAAAGAAACATTCAGAAAATGTTCACAACGTCAATATAGCCACCTGGCAGTATGGATACGGTTATAAAATAGTCGCTTTCGGATCATAGGAAACATAGAGCCTCTAAAGTATATAGTGTCCAGGAGACAATAGCGTTCAAAACAGAATTTATCAATACTATACAGCCGCCTTGACAGTATAGCCAATAAAACAATGTCAGAACCATGAAAATGTACCTGCCATACCAATATAACTGCTATCAAAATGAAGTCAACATACCAAAATGATCAAAAAATATATTGCCATTGCTATATAGTTAAAATAATCATACATTAATGATGATAATGTAATCAGCATTTTCACATAAGCACCATCACCGTTTAAAAGCATGACAGACTAAGTTACATGATGATATGATATCATGATCATATAATCGCAACCAAATTGTAGATAAAGACAAAATACATCCCCAACGATGAAATTGACCGTAGCAATATAGCCATCAAGTTGATATAGCGATCAAGATAATGCACCCAGGATGGCGTTATATTGAACATAACAATACACCCGCCATGCCAATGTAGCTTGCATGAAATATAGTAACCTTAACAATGTAGGTACCATGATAATGTATTCCCATGAAATAATGTCCAAAACAACAGTTGGGTTGCGAACACTATATCACCATGCTAATCTTGCCAAAATTCTAGTATAGCCATCATGGCAATATACCAAAAGGAAAAACTAATACCCACCACAATAAGATAGCTAACTTAACAATGTAGCTACTCTGACAAAAAGCCATGATGGCAATATAGTTTCCATAAGAATTTAATCTTAACGACAGTATAGCCATCATGACCATAGAGTCACGATAACAAGACAAACATGATTACCATACAGGAAACATGACAATACAGTCTCTATAACAATATTACCATCAATTTAATAAATCAAATGACAAAATAGAACTTATGGCAACACAGTCACCATGACAATATATTTAAAAATTCAATAAAATACTAATAACAAAATGATCAAACCATGAAAATATAGCCACCCTGCCACTATGGCTTCCATTGTAATGTAGGTAACACAATATACTTTCACCATGACAGTACCGAAACTATAACAATATAGCATATCATGACAATGTATTCACCACATAACTTAAACAAAATGAAATATCCGTTTATATAATGATATATCTCCAAGGGTAAATCAACACCATTAAATAAGCTACAAAGAAAATGTTGTCACATGTAGTAATCTTAGCAATATAGCCACGAAGAGATTGTAGTGATAATGACAATATAGTCACCATGACAATATACTGTCACTTTAATGATATAGTTATCAAGATAATGTATCACTCATGAAAAGATATACATGATTAAAAAAATGACAATATAGCAACTATAAAGAGATCACCTTGCCAATATAGCCAAGGTGACGATATGTAAAGCTTCGCAATGTAACCAAAATGAGCAGATAGCCAAAATGACGATATGTTCATAATGACAATACTGCTACTACGAAAATATATTCCCCATGACAATATAGCTACAATGACAATAAAGCAATCTTCACAAAAGAGTAACATTGAAAATACAGGAAAAGACAATATAGCCACCATGACAATGCAGCTATCGTGACAATAATGTCACGATATACATCAATCGCCAGGCTATTAGAGTCACCTTGATAGTAATCTTTCAGTGACTTTAAGAATATCATGAAAATATAGCCCTCATGTCAACATATTTCCTATGACAATTTAGCCGTTATGATAATATAGTCACGACAACAAGATATTCACTATGACAATAAAGCTACCATGATCATATAACTGATATGACAATATAGATTTCAGGATATTTAGTGTCAGGACAATTATATAAATATTACGGCAACACAGTAACCATGAGAATATACTCACAAATACAATAAAATCGTAATAACAAAATGATCCAACCATGTAAATAATGTTACCCTACCACTATGACTTTAATTGTAATGTAACCAACATAATACACATTCAACATGACAGTACTAAAACTATAGCAATATCGCATATCATGGCAATATATTCACATGATAATTTAAAAAACGGAAATTTTCGTTTTTATGATATATCTTCAAAGGCAAAATCAACACCATTAAGTATGCTATAATGAAAATGCAGTCAAACTGTCAATATATCCATCACCATGAAATAGTCACCATGACAGTTTAGTTATCTTAGCAATATAGCCACTAAGAGATTATAGTCATATTGTCAAGATTGTCACAATGCCAATATACTGTCACCTTAATAGTAAAGTTATCACGATAATGTATCGCTTATGAAAAAATTTGCATGACTAAATAAAATGACAACATAGCAACTATAAAAGAGATCACCTTGACAATATACCTAAGGTGAAGATATGTAAATCTTCGCAATATAACCAAAATGAGTAGATAGCGAAAATGACGGTATGTTCATAATGACAATACTGCTGCTATGAAAATATATCCTCCATGACACTATAGCTACAATGACAATAAAGCAATCTTCACAAAAGAGTAACAGTGAAAGTACAGGAAACGCCAATATAGAAACCATGAAAGTACAGCCACTATGACAATAATGTCACGATATAATTCAATGACTATATAAACATCATGAAAATAAGGCTTCCATGTCAACATGCTTAACATGACAATTTAGCCAATATGATAATATAGTCAAGACGGCAATATATTCACTATAACAGTATAGCCATGATTATATAAGTGATATGACAATACAGTGAACGCAACAATAAGGAAGCCTTCAAATTATATTCATTATGGCAATATAAGCACCTGACAATATTGATGCTGTGACAAAATAGTTTCTTTCGGATCATAACAAACATATAGGATCGAGGACAATATAGTGTCCATGACAAAATAGCGACCAAGACAAGATTTTTAATTAAGATATAGTCACCTTGACAGTATAGCCGATAAAACAGTGAAACAACAATGAAAATGTACCTGCCATAACAATATAGCTACCATGAAAATGCAGGTAACATGCCAAAATTCTCACAACGAAATATAATCGCCATTACAATTTAGTTACCATAATCATATATCAATCATGATAATATCATCAGGATGCCGACATAAACACCATCACAGTATAAAAACCAAGACAATATAGTTACATGATAATATGATATCCATACACTTGCACTCACATTATCAAATAAGCCGCCATGAAAATATTGTCATCATGATCATATGATTAAAACAAAATTGTAGTTAATGACAAAATATATGCCCAACGACAAAATTAACCATAGCAATATAGCCAGCAAGTAAATATAGCGACCAAGATAATGTAGTTAGGATGGCATTATATTGAAAATAAGAATACATACACAATAGCAATATCGTCACGATGACAATGGAGCTACCATGAAAATATAGTAACATTGACAATGTAGCTACTATGATAATAAAATCCCATGGAACATATCCACAATAACAGTTTATTTGCTAAGACACTATATCACCATGCCAATATCGCCAAAATGTTAGTCTAGGCAATATGGCAATATACGATCAGAAAAAGAAAATAAGCACCACAATGATGTAGCTAACTTAACAATATAGCTACCCTGATAATATATTCAATATGAAAGACAGTCACCTCCTTACAGTATAAGAAAAATGAAAAATAGCTATCATGGCAATGTAGTCACCTATCAATATAGTCACAATGGGAATATAGTTACCATAACCATGTAATCATAACTAGAATATAGCCAACATGACTATATAGTCATAATGACATGCAACCATCATGACAAAACAAGCAACATGACATTAGAGTCTCTACGACAATATTGCAATCGCTTCAAGAAATTAAATGATAATATAGATATTACTGGAACACAGTCACCATGACAGTATTATCACAAATGCAATATAACCGCGGTAACAAAATTATCCTACCATGAAAATTTAGCCACCCTGCCACTACAATATAGCTAACATAATAATACATTCACTACGACAGTACTGAAACCATGACAATATAGCATATCATGACAATGTAGTCACCTGATGACAGTCGCGCACCAGCTAACGATGTGTACGGAGTTGCTATCGTCTTTCAGAGCTAGGTTGTAGCTATTCCTCCCTGCGTTGTCGCTAGCCTTGCTTTGTTTTGAAGGTTTTATCTTATATGATCATGATTGGTGTATGATTATCGAAACCATAATGTGATATCGTTTGTATTTCATTGTAATGAATTTGTCATAGTAACTATATTTTCATGTAAGCTATATTGTTATGGTAGGTACATTTTCATGGTTGCTCCACTGTTTTATTGGCTATACTGTCAAGGTGACTGTATTATGATGATAAATCCTGTCTTCTTCGCTATTTTGTCATAGAGACTATATTCTCTTGGACGCTATATGTTTGCTATGATCCAAAAATGACTATTTTGTCACAGTATCTATATTTTCATGTAGCTGTATTCTCAGAGTGGATGTAATTCATAAATGCGTTTATTGTTGCGTTGACTATATTGTCATATCATTTATATGATCATGGTGGCTTTATTGTTATGGTGAATATATTAGCGTCTTGACGATATTATCAGAATGGCGAAACTGTCACTTTATAGATATTCATATGGAGGCCTATATTTTCATGACAAATATATCTATATGGACGCTATATTTTCCAGATGTTCATGTACTCATTGTATATTCACTATCAAGGTGACGCTAATGTCCTGACGATTGATTTATATCGAGAGATTATGGTCATGGTGGCTGTACTGTCTTGATGGCTGTATAGTCGTTTGCTATTTTTTCAATAGTACTCTTTTTGTGAAGATGGCTTTATTGTCAGTGTAGCTGGAGAATCGTGGGGAACATATTTTCATAGTTGCAGTATTGTCATTATGAACATACCGTCGTTCTGGTCATCATCTCTTTTTCTTTACGTTGCTATGATGTATATATCGTCACCTTGACTATAGTGGCAAGGTGATCTTTTTTATAGGTGATATACTGTCATTCTTTAATCATGCATATTTTGTCATAAGCGATATATCATTTTGATAACTTTATTATTAAGGTGACAGTATTTTGATAGCGACTATATTGCCATAATGACTATAATCTCAGAGTGGCTATATTGCCATGGTCACTATTTTATCATGCTATTTATGTCATAATGACTGTATTTTCATGGCAGCTTTTTAATTGTGTATAAAATTTTGTCCCTGAGGTTATACCATAATAGAAGCGAAATTCTTATTTTTCATTAAATGATCAAGTGACTACATTGTCATGATATGCTATATTGTTATGGTTTCAGTACTTTCGTGGTGAATGTTTTGTTATTGTGGCTGTATTATAATGGAAGCCATAGTGGAAGGGTGAGTTTATTTTCATGGTAGGATCATTTTATTATGACGATTGTATAACATTTCTGAGTATATTGTTATCGTGATTGTGTTGCCATAATATCTATATTGTCATTTCACTTGTTGAATTAGTGGCAATATTGTCTTAGAGACTGTATTTTGATGTTTTCTATATTAGCATGGTGGTTGTATTGTCATCGTGACTATATGGACATGGTGACTATATTGCCATTAAGAATACATTGCTATGGTAATCATATTGCCATGATGGCTATATTGTTTGGTTACCGGTAATATTGCCATGATGGCTATATTGTTTAATTCATATATTGCCATGATGGCTATTTGTCATTTTTTTTTTATATTTGAAGGAGGTGGCTGTCTTTTAATGTTACCTATATTGTCAGAGTAGTATATTGTCAAGTTAGCTATATCGTTGTGATGAGTATTTTTTCTGTTGATATATTGCCATGATGGCTATACTAACATTTGAGAGATATTGACATGGTGATATATAGTCTTAGCAGCTAAACTCTTGTTGTGGCTATCTTTTGGGTATTTTCTATCTTGAATATTTTGCCATGGCAGCTGCATTATCAACTTTACTATACATGGTAGTTTATTGTAGTTACATGGTAGTTATATTGTCATGATGACGACATTGGCACGGTGGTTGTATTGTAATTCTCAATACAATGCTCGCTATATTTTCTTGCTCGCTATATTATCTTGATGGCTATATTGCTATGATTAATTTTGTCGTTGGGGATATATTTGTCACTACCTACAATGTTGTTATTATATGATCATGATACCAATATTATCATGGCGCCTTCTTTGGTATTGTAAGTATATGTGTATGGATATCATTTCATCATGTCACTTATACTCTCATGGTTTTTACACTGTGATATTATTTATGTCAACCTGCTGATTATATGATCATGATTGGTCTATGATTATGGTAACTATATTGTAATGCCGATGATATTTCATTATGATAATTTTGTCATGTTGACGAAAATTTCATGACATCTATAATGTTTTGGCATGTACAGTTTCATGATTGTTACATTGTTTTATGGTCTATACTGTCAAGGTGTCTATATTATAATAATATATCCTGTCTTGGTCGCTATTTTGTCATAGAGACTATGTTGTCCTGCCGGCTATATGTTTGCTATGATTCAAAAGCGACTATTTGTCACAGTATCTATATTATTATGTAGTTATACTGCCACAGTGAATATGATTTGTATATAACCTTTTTTGCTTCTTTGACTGTATTGTCACATTAGTTATATGATCACTGTGGCTATATTTTTATAGTGAATAAATTGCCGTCATGACTATATTATCATAATGGCCAGATGATCATGGCAGACATGTTGACATGGAAGCTATATTTTCATGATACCTATATAGTCATTGTAAGTTTATTATCAAGGTGACTAATGACATGGTGATGATTTGTATCGTGACATTATTATCATGGTGGCTGAAATATGATGGTGGCTATATTCTCGTTTGCTCTATTTTCAATGTTGCTCTTTTGTGAATATGGCTTTGTTGTCAGTGTAGCTATAGTGTCATGGGGAATATATTTTCATAGTGGTAGTATTATCATTATGACCATACCCTCATTTTGGCTATCTTCTCATTTAATTACATTACTATAATGTATATATCGTCACCTTAGCTATATTGGCAAGGTGATCTTTTTATAGGTGATATATTGTCATTATTTAACTCTTGCATACTTTGTCATAAGCGAAATATTATCATGATAATTATATTTTTATGCTGACAATATTGTCATAGCGACTATATTATCATTATGACTATAATGTCACAGTGGCTATATTGCCAAGATAACTTTATTGTCATGGTAACTTTTTTATCATGATTTTTATAATGTCATAATGACTATTTTCGTAGAAGCTTTTGTAATGGTGTTGATATTGCCCTTGAGGATATACCATTATAGAAGAGAAATTGTCATTTTGATTGAATTATCAGCTAACTACATTGCCATGATATGCTATACTGTTATGGCTTCAGTACCTTCATGGTAAATCTTTGATTACTCTTTCTACATTACAATGGAAAACAAAATGGTAGGTGGATATATTTTCATGGTAGGTTAATATTATCATGGCGATTTTATTGCATTTCTGAGTATATTGTCATGGTGACTATGTTGCCATAATATCTATATTGTCATATAATTTGTGAAATTGATGGCAATATTGTCTTGGAGACGGTACTGTCATGTTATCTGTATTGTCACGGTGGTTGTATTGTCAACGTGACTATATAGTCATGTTGGCTACATTGTCGTTAAGATCACATTGTTATGCTAACTATATTACCATAATGGCTGTATTGTTAAATCCCTATATCGCCATGATGGCTATTTGTCATTTTTGTTATATAACAAGTAGGTGACTGTCTTTTCATGTTGGCAATATTGTCAGAATAGTTATATTGTCGAGTATTGGGTATATATATTTCTTTTCTGGCGGAATATCATTATGATGGGAATAATAACATTTTGGCGATATTGGCACAGCGATATAGTGTTTTAGCAGCTAAACTCTTGTTGTGGATATTTTTCAATTGTATATTTTATCACTGTAGCTACATAGTCAAGGTTACTATATTTTCATGGTAGCTACATTGTCATGGTGAAGACATTGGCATGATGACTGTATTCCTACTTTCAATATAATGCCGTCCTGGCTATATTATCTTGGTCGCTATATCAACTTGATGGCTATATTGTTACGGTTAATTTGTCTTTCGGGATATATTTTGTAATTAGTGACAATACTGTTGTGATTATATGATCATGATAATATTTTCATGAACACTTATGTGGTATTGTAAGTGTAAGAGAATGGATATCATCTCATCATGTCACTTGAATTGTCATGGTTTTTACACTATGATCTTGTTTATGTCAACCTGCTGATTATATAATCATGATTGGTGAATGATTATTGTAACTATATTGTAATGCCATTTTATTTCATTGTGATAATTTTGTCATATTGACTACAATTCTATGACAGCTATGATGTTATGAGCATATCATGATGATAAATCCTGTCTGAGTCACTGTTTTTTCACAGACACTATATTGTCCTGGAGTCTATATTTTTGCTATGATCCGAAAACGACTATCTATTAACAGTACCTATATTGTCAGGTGGTTATATTGCCATTGTGAATATAAGTTGAATGTTTCTATATTTTTGCTTTGATTATATCGTCATATCAGTTATATGATCATGGTAGCTTTATTGTCATAGTGAATAGATTGTCGTCGTGACTATATTTTCATAATGGCTAAATTGTCATAGCAAATATCTTGACATGGGGGCTATATTTTTATGATATTTATAGGCATTGTAAGATTACTGTCAAGATGACTCTATTGTCCTGGTGATTGAGTTATATCGTGATATTATTGTCAGATGGCTCTATTGTCATGGTGGCTATATTGTAGTTTGCTGTATTTTAATTATACGCTTTTGTGAAGATAGCTTTACTGTCAGTGTACCTATAGTGTCATGGAGAATATATTTTCATAGTGGAATTATTGTCATTATGAATATATTGCCATGATGGCTATATGTTATTTATGATATATTACAATGGGGTGGATTAGTCGTTTCATGTTGCCTATAAACCATGGTACCTATATTGTTTGTCCATAATGAATTACAGTTAAAAGACAATAAATCGCCAAGCCAATATTTTCCACCTTAAATGATAGGTATCATGATGCTATAATGGTAATAGAACAGAAAGATTCACGTTTAAAAGTGACAATAAACCACCTTAAAAGAATCACCTTTCCCAATATAGCCAAGGTGACGATATATATAACAGCAATGAAACCCCCAAAATTTTAGAAGATAGCCAAAATGACTTTATTATCATATTGGACAATTGCGTCACAGATGAAAATGTGTCCCAATTAAAGATAGCTACAACTGTACATTAAAGCCATAATCTCTAAATATTTAACTTTGAAACTGCATCAAACGAAACTTTTTGTTATAATAAAGGTTCCCACACAATGATTGTACAGCCACCATAACAATAATGATAAAACATAAAATCAAACACTAAGAAATTAATATAAACTTGAAAAAATGTTTACAATTACCATAAAAGTATCATTAGAATATAGCATCCATATCAACACCAATATTCCCCTGACAAATTTAGCCATTTATTGATACAAGTTCCAACTACAATATATTTACATATAACATCAAAGCCACCGAGGACAAATACTGATAAACATTATATTCACCGCAAACATTAAGAAACATTCAAAAATGTTCACAACGTCAATAAAGCCACCCTGGCAGTATGGATACGGTTAAAAAAGTCGCTTTCGGATCAAGGGAAACATAGAGCCTCAAAGTACAAGGTACCAGGCGACAATAGCTTTTCAAAACAGAATATATATCACTCCTATACAGCCCCTTTGACAGTATAGCCAATAAAACAATGTCAAACCATGAATAATGTACCTGCCATACCAATATAACTTCTAATCAAATGAAGTCAACATACCTAAAATGATCAAAAAATATATTGCCATTGCTATATAGGTTAAAATAATCATACATTAATGATGATAAGTAATCATCATTTTCACATAACACCATCACCGTTTACAAGCATACAGACTAAGTTACGGATTATATGCTATGCATGATCAGTATATCGCAACCAAATTGTAGATAAAGACAAAATACATCCCCAACGATGAAATTGACCGTACAATATACCCCATCAAGTGAAAATAGCGATCAAGATAATGCAACCCCAGGATGGCGTTATATTGAACATAACAATACACCCGCCAAGCAATGTAGCTTGCATTAAATATAGTAACCTTAACAATGTAGGTACCATGATAATGTATTCAGAAATAATGTCCCAAACAACAGTTGGTTGCGAACACTATATCACTCATGCTAATCCCTTGCAAAATTCTATCTAGTATAGCCATCATGGCATATACAAAAGGAAAAACAATACCCACCACAACAAGATAGCTAACTTAAAAAATGTAGCTACTCTGACAAAAAGCCATGATTGGCAATAATAGTTTCCATAATAATTTAATCTTAACGGACAAGTATAGCATCATGACCATAGAGTCACGATAACAGACAAACATTATTACCATACAGTGACAACATGACAATACAGTCACTATAACAATATTACCATCACTTTAATAAATCAAATGACAAAATAGACCTTATTGCAACACAGTCACCATGACAATAATTTTAAAAAATTTTCAATAAAATACACATAACAAAATGATCAACCATAAAATATAGCCACCCTGCCACTATGTGTCTTTCCATTGAAATGTTAGGTAACAACAATATACTTTCAACCATGACGAGTACCGAAACTATAACAATATAGCATATCATGACAATGTATTCCACCACATAACTTAAACACAAATGAAATATCTTTTATATAATGATATATCCCAAGGGTAAAACAACACCATTAAATAAGCTACAAAAAATGTTTTGTCACATGTTAGTAATCTTAGCAATAAAGCCACGAAGAGAATGTAGGATAATGACACTATAGTCCGACCATGACAATATACTGTCCACTTTAATGATATAGTTTATCAAGGATAATCGTAACACACACATGAAAGATATACATTAATTAAAAAAATGACAATATAGCAACTATAAAAGATCACCTTGCCAATATAGCCAAGTGACGATATGTAAAGCTTCGCAATGAAACCAAAATGAGCAGATAGCAAAATGCCGATATGTCATAATGACAATACTGCTACTACGAAAATATATTCCCCATGACACTATAGCTACAATGACAATCAAGCATTCTTCACAAAAGAGTACATTGAAACTACAGAAAAAGACAATATACCACCTACAATGCAGCTATCGTGACAATAATGTCACGATATACATCAATCGCCAGGCAATCAGAGTCACCTTTAAGTAATTCGTATCAGTGACTTTAAAGAATATCCATGAAATAAAAGCCCTCATGTCAACATATTTTTCCAATGACAATTTAGCCGTTATGATAATATAGTCACGACAACAAGATATTTTACTATGACAATAAGCTACCATGTATCATATAACTGATATACAATATAGATAATCAGGATATTTAGTGGTCAGGACAATTATATAAATATAACGTCAACACAGTAACCATGAGAATATACTCCCAAATACGAATAAAATCGTAATAACAAAAATATCCAACCAAGAAATAATGTTACCCTACCACTATTACTTAAATTGTATGTAACCAACATAATACACATTCAACTATGACAGTACTAAACTATAGCAATATCGCATATCGTGTGCAATATTAAGACACATGAATACTTTAAAAAGGGAAATTTTCGTTTTAATATTGATTATACTCTTTCAAGAAAGGCAAAATCAACACCATTAATAAGCTATAAAGAAATATGCAGTCAAACTGTCCAATATATCCATCATATGAAATAAAAAGGTTTTTCCCCCCCCCCCCCCCCCCCCCCCACACCCCCACCATGACAGTTAGTTTATCTTAGCAATATACCACTAAGAGATTATAGTCATAATGTAAAGATTGTCACAATGCAATATACAGTCACCTTAAGCGTAAAGTTATCACATAATGTATCGCTTATGAAAAAAATTTTCATGACTAATAAAATGACAACATAGCAACTATAAAAGAGATCACCTTGACAATATTCCTAAGGTGAAGATATGTAAATCCTCGCCAATATAAACAAAATGAGTATAAAATGAGACTAGCGTAAAAAGACGGTATGATCAATAATGACACTACTGAGGCTATGAAAATATAATCCCCCATGACCACTATACTACAATGACCAATAAAGCAATCTTCACAAAAAGGTAACAGTGAAAGTACAGGAAAGCCAATAATATAAAAACCATGAAATACAGCCATATGACAATAATGTCACAATATAATTCAATGACTATATAAACATCATGTAAAATAATGGCTTTCCAGTCAACATGCTTAACATGACAATTTAGTCCACTATGATAATGATAGTCAATACCGCCAATAATTCACTATAACAGTATAGCCATGATATATAAGAGATATGACAAAACAGTGAGCCACGCACAATAGGAAGCCTTCAAATTATATTCATTATGGCAATAAAAGCACCAGACAATATTGAGCTGAACAAAATAGTTTCTTTCGGATCATAACAAACAGATAGGATCGAGGACAATAAAGTGGTCCCTGACCAAAATAGCGACCAAGACAAGATTTTTAATTACGATATATCACCTTGACAGTAAGCCCGATAAAACACGAAACAACAATAAAATGTACCTGCCATAACATTATATCTACCATGAAAATGCAGGTAACATGCCAAAAAATCACAACGAAATATATATCTCCATTACAATTAAGATTACCTAATCATATATCATTCATGATAATATCATCAAATGCCGACCATAAACACCATCACAGTAATCAAAACCAAGACAATAAAGTTACATGATAATATGATATCATACACTTGCACTCACATTATCAAATAAGCCGCCATGAAAATATTGTCATCATGATGCATATGATTAAAACAAAAATGTATTAATGACAAAATATATGCCCAACGACAAAATTAACCATCGCAAAATAGCCATTCAAGTAAATATAGCGACCAAGATAATGTATTTAGGATGGCATTATATTGAAAATAAGATACATACACAATACCCAATATCGTCCACGATGAACAATGGAGCTACCTGAAAAATTATAGTACCTTGACAATGTATCTACTATATAAAAACATCCCATTGAACATACCCCACAATAACCAGTTTAATTGCTAAGACACTATATCACCATGCCAAAATCGCCAAAATGTTAGTCTGGCAATATGGAAAATATACGATCAAAAAAAGAAAATAAGCACCACAAAGAGTACTAACTGTTATAACAATATAGCTACCCTGTAATATCTACAATAAGGGAAAGACAGTCACCTCCATACATAAATAAAAAAATGAAAAATATCTACATGGGCAATGTAGTCACCTATCAATAAGTCACAATGGGAATATAGTTACCATAACCATGTAATCATAACTAGCAATATAGCCAACATGACTAAATAGTCCAAATAATGACATGCAACTATCATTACGAAAACAAGCAACATGACATTAGAGTCTCTACGACAATATTGCTAATTCGCTTCAAGACATTAAATGATAAAATAGATATTACTGGAACACAGTCAACCATGACAGTATAATCCCAAATGCAATATAACCGTCGTAACAAAATTATCCCCACCATGAAAAATTTTGCCACCCTCCACTACAATATAGCTAACAAAAAAATAACATTCACTACGACAGTACTAGACCATGACAATATAGCATATCATGACAATCGTAGTCACCTGATGACAGTCGCGCACCAGTAACGATGTGTTACGGATTTGCATCGTCTTTCAGAGCAAGGTTGTAGCTATTCTCCCTGCTTAGTCGCTATCCTTGCTTTGTTTTGAAGGTTTTTAATCATAATAAATCATGATTGGTGTTTGATTATCGAAACCATAATGTATATCCGTTTGTATTTCATGTAATGAATTTGTCATAGTAACAATTTTCATGAAAGCTATATTGTTATGGTAGGTACATTTTTATGGTTGCTCCACTGGTTTTATTGGCTATACTGTCAAGGTTCCAGTATTAATGATGATAAATCCTGTCTTACTCGCTAATTTGTCATAGAGACAATATTCCTCTTTGAACCTATATGTTTGCTATGATCCAAAAATGACTAATTTGTCACACGTTCCCACCCCCCCCTTATATTTTCATGAAGCTGTATTCTCCAGAGTGGTTGTAATTCAAAATGCGTTTATTTGTTTCTTGAATATATTGTCATATCATTTTTATATGATCATGGTGGCTTTATTGATATGGTTGAATATATTAGCGTCCTTGACTATAGATATCAGAATGGCGAAACTGTCACTTTATAGATATTCTCATATGAGATGCCATATTATTCATGACAAAATATAATCTAAATGGACGCTATATAATTCCAGATGTTCATGTACACATTGATATTCACTAACAAGGTGACGCTAATGTCTCTGCCGATTGATTTATTTCGAGGATTATGGTCATGGTTGGCTGTTACTGTCTTGATGGCTTGTATTAGTGTTTTGCTATTTTTTCATAGTACTCATTGTGTGAAAGATGGGCTTTATTGTCAGTGTAGCTGGGATCGTTGTGGGGGGAAACATATTTTATAGTTGCTGTTATTGTCATTATGAAATACCGTCGTTCTGGTCATCATTCTTTTTCTTTACGTTGCTTTATGATGTATATATCGTCACCTTGACTAATAGTGGCAAGGTGATCTTTTTTATAGGTGATATATGTCATTCTTTAATCTGCATATTTTGTCATAAAGCTGATATATCATTTTGAGAACTTTTTATTAGGTGACAGTTTTTTTGATAGCGACTATTTGCCAGAATTGACTATTAATCTCAGAGTGGCTATATCTTGCCATGGTCACTATTTTATATGCTATTTATGTCATAATGACTGTATTTTCATGGCAGCCTTTTAAAATTGTGTATAAAATTATGTCCTGAGGTTTATACATAATAGAAGCGAAATTCTTATTTTTATTAAATGACAAGTGTCTACATGTCATGATATGCTATATTGTTATGGTTTCAAGTACTTTCGTGGGGTGAATGTTTTTTTGTTATTGTGGCTGTATTATAATGGAAGCCATAGTGGAAGGGTGATGTTTATTTTATGGTGGATCATTTTATTATGACGATTGTTATAACATTTTCTCGAGTAATATTGTTTAATCGTGATTGTGTTGCCATAATATTATATTGTCATTTCACTTGTTGAATTAGTGGCAATAATTGTATTGAGACTGTATTGTGTTGTTTTTCTTTATTAGCATGGTGGTTGTATTGTCATCGTGGACTATATGGACATGGTGACTATATTGCCATTAGAATACATTGCTATTGGGTAATCATACTTGCCATGATGGCTATATTGTTTGGTTACGGTAATATTGCCATGATGGCTATATTGTTTAATTCATATATTGCCATGATGGCTATTTGTCATTTTTTTTTTTTATAATTTGAGGAGGTGGGGGGGACTGTCTTTTAATGTTACACTATATTGTCAGAGTAGTATATTGTCAAGTTGCTATATCGTTGTGATGAGTATTTTTTTTGTTGATATATTGCCATGATGGCATACTAACATTTGAGAGATATTGACATGGTGATATTATTAGGTCTTAGCAGCTAAACTCTTGTTGTGGATTTTTTCAATTTGTAAATTTCATCTTTGTAGCTACATAGACAAGGTAACTATAATTCAAATTATCTACCATGTCATGGAAAGACATTGGCATGTGTGGTTTGTATTCTTACTTTATCAAATATAATGCCGTCCTGAGCTACATTAACTTTGTCGCTATAATCCAAAATGATGGCTATATTGTTATCGGGTTTTTATTTTTTTAATTTTGTTTTTCGGGATATATTTTGTAATTAGTGACAATACTGTTGTGATTAAATGATCATGATAATATTTTCATTAAAAACTTATTGTGGCTATTGTAGTGTCAGTGAATGGATAATCATCGCATCATTCACTTAAATTGTCATGTTTTTACACTATGGATCTGTTAAGTCCACCTGCTGATTATATAATCATGAATGGTGATGAATTATGGGTAAATACATTGTCAAGTCGTTTTATTTCATTGTGATCATATAGAGTCAGTTGACTAAAACCATGACAGCTAAATTTTGCTGAGCAAATCATGGTGAAAACAACCAGTCTGATCCCGTTTTTTCAAAGAGACTATGAATGTACTTGAGTCAAAATTTTTTCCCTATGATCCGAAAACGACGTCATTAACAGTTACTATATTGATCATGTATTTATATTGCCATTGTGAATATAAGTTGAGATGTATCTAATAATTTAGTTTGATTATATTGTCATATCAGTTATATGATCCTGGTAGCTTTATGTCATAGTGAATATATTGTCGTCGTAACTAAATTTTCATAATGACTAAATTGTCATAGGAAATATCTGGCATGTGGGCTATAAATATCCAAGATATTTATAAATTCATTGTAAGATTACTGTCAAAGTTGAACTCATATTGTCCTGGTGATTAAGTTATATAAGTGATAAAATGTCAAATATGTACGTATTGTCATGGAGGCTATATTGTAGAAACTGAATTTCAATTTATTACGATTTTTTGAAGATAGCTTTACTGTCAGTGTACCAATAGAGTCATGGAGAATAAATTTTCATAGTGAAAATATTTTCAAAAGAACATACTCTCATTTTTGGGTCCCTCACCTTATTTATCGTTACATTTTGGTATCAATAAAATATATCATCAATACACCTTGGCAATATTAGGAAAGTATGATCTTTTTACTACGTTTGCTATATTTTCATATTTTACATCATGCATTGTTTGTCGTAAGTCATACAGCTATCATGATAACTATAACATACCGGTAACTGATATATATGGCAAATTATGACTATCTTGATATTATGACAAATATATCATGATGGATATGTTTGGCAAAGTAACTTTATTATCATTGGTGACTAATTTCACCATGATGTTTATAATGACATGATGACATATTTTTCACAGTAGCATTTATATTGGAATTGTGGTTTGCCCTTGAGATTGTATCGATTAAAAAACGAGATTCATATTTTGTTTAAATCATTAGGACTACATTGACGTGACATGCTATATTGTTATGGTTTCAGAATGGCATTATATAATGTATTATTATGTTGCTATATCCAATAAAGCCAAAGGTGCAGTAGTGGCAATATTTTTATAATATAATCATTTTGTTATGTCGATTATATTCCCACTTGGTGCGTATATTGTCATAGGTTGACTGTTGCCACAATATCTATACAGTCATTTGATTTAGTTCAATTGGTGGCTAGTTGTTCATAATGTAATTGTCATTGTTCCCTGATTGTCTTGGAGTTTGAATTGTGCATCTTGTCTAAGTGGAGTCAGGTAGATATATTTCCATTACGATTATATTGATATGTTAACTATTATTGCCATGGTTGTCTATGATGTTAAATGAATATATTGCCATGATGGCTATGTTGTTTATTTTTGTTAATATTACAGGGGGTGCTTGTCATTCATGTTGCCTATATACAGGTCACCTAATATTGTTGTCATATGATAACAGTTATAAGACAAGATAGTCGCCAAGCCAATATTTTCACCTAAAGATAATGGGTAACATGATGGCTGATAATGGTTATAACAGAATATCACGATTAAAAAGTGACAATATACACCTAATAGCAAGAATCACCTTCCAATTATAGCCAAGGATACGATATATATAACAGCAATGTTAACCCAAATTAGAATGATAGCCAAAATGACTTTATTTCATATTGAACAATTTGCGTCACATGAAAATGTGTCCCCAATTAAAGAATAGCTACACTGACATTAAAGCCATATTCCTAAATAAGTAACTTTGAAAACGCATCAAACGAAATATACCACAATGATTGTACAGTCCCACCATAACAATAATGATAAAACATAAATCTAAACACTATGAATTAAGAGTAAACTTGAAAAAATGTTATACATTACCATAAAAGATCATGAAAATATAGCAAACCATTATCACAATATTTTCCCATGACAATTTAGCCATTATGATAGCATATTCCTAACTACAATATTATTTCACTATAAACATCCAAAGCCACCGTTGACATATAACTGATATAACAATATAGTCACCTCACAAACAAAGAAACATCAGAAAATGTTCACAACGTCAATATATTCCACCTGCAGTATGGATACTGATATAAAATAAGTCGCTTTCGGATCCTAGGATAACATAGAGCCACTAAAAGTTATATAGTGTCCAGGAGACAATAGCGTTCAAAACAGAATTTTCAATACTATACAGCCCGCCTAGACAGTATAGCCAATAAAACAATGTCAGAACCATGAAAATGTACCTTCCATACCAAATAACTGCGTATCACAAATGAAGTCAACATACCAAAATGATCAAAAAATATCTTGCCATTGCTATATAGTTAAAATAATCCGACATTAATGATGATAATGTAATCAGCATATTCACATAATCACACTCGCCGTTTAAAAGCATGAACAGACAAAGTTACATGATGATATGAAATCATGATCATATCAATCGCAACCAAATTGTAGATAAAGACAAAATACATCCCCAACGATGAAATATGACCAGTATCAATATAGCCATCAAGTTAGTATAGCGATCAAGATTAAAGCACCCAGGAAGGCGTTCTATTGAACATAACAATACACCCTCCATGCCAATGTAGCTTGCCAAGAAATATAGTAACCTTAACAATGTAGGTACCATGATAATTTATTCCCCTTAAATAATGTCTTCCAAACAAGAAAAACAGTTTGGTTTTGCGAACACTAATCACCATGCTAATCTTGCCAAAAATACTAATATAGTCCAATCAAGGCAATATACCAAAAGGAAAAACAAATACCCCACCACAAATAAGAAAAGCTAACGTAACAATGTAGCTACTCTCCAAAAAGCCATGATGGCAATATAGTTTTCCCATAAGAATTTAATCTTAACGACAGTATAGCCATCATGACCATAGAGTCACGATAACAAGACAAACATGATTCCATACAGGGAAACATGACAAAACTAGTCTCTATAACAATATACCATAATTTAATAAATCAAAGACAAAATATCACTTATGGCAACACAGCACCAGTGACAATATATTTAAAAATTCAATAAAATACTAATAACAAAATGATCAGACCATGAATAATATAGCCACCCTGCCACTGAGGCTTCCATTGTAAATTAAGGATAACACAATTATAAACTTTCACCATGACGTACCGAAACTATAACAAATATAGCATATCAATTACAATGTATTCACCACAATAACTTAAACAAAATGAAATATCCGTTTATAAATATGATATATCTCCAGGGTAAATCAAACCATTAAAAAAGCAACAAGCAATGATGTCACATGTAGATAATCATAGCAATATAGTCCCCCACGAGGATGTGTAGTGATAAATGACAATATATTGCACCTGACAATATACTGTCACTTTAAATGATATAAGTTTATCAAGAGTAATGTATACTCATAACAAAGAAGAAAAAAAAAAAACAAGAAAAAAAATAAAAAAAAGAAAAAAATACATATTAAAAAAATGACAATATAGCAACTATAAAAGATCACCTAGCCAAAATAGCCAAAGGTTACGATATTTACAGCTTCGCAATGTAACCAAAATTGAGCAGAAGCCAAAATTACGATATGTTCATAATGACAATACTGCTAACTAAACTAACGAAATATATTCCCCATGACAATTTAGCTACAATGACAAAAAGCAATCTTCACAAAAGAGTACCATTAGTAAAAATACAAGAAATGACCATATAGCCCACCATGACAATGCAGCTATCGGAGACAATAATGTCAACGATAATACATCAATCGCCCTGCAATTCGAGTCACCTGATAGTAATCTTTCAGTACTTATAAGAATATCATGAAAAAAAAAGCCTCTCATGACAACATAATTACCTATGACAATTAGCCGTTATGATAATATAGTCCACGACAACAAATATTCACTATGACAATAAGCTAACCATGATCCTATAACTGATAAGACAATCAATTTCAGGATAATTATTGTCAGGACAATTATATAAAATATTACTGCAACACAGTAACCATGAGAATATACCACAAATACAATAAAATCGTAATCACAAAATGATCCAAAACCAGGTAAATAATGTACCCTACCACTAAGACTTTATAGTCAATGTAACCAACATAATACACCTACAACAAGACATTACTAAAACTAAAGCAAAATCGCATATCGTGGCAAATAAAATCACATGCAAATTTAAAAAGGTGAAATAATATCGTTTTTAAGATATATCTATCAAAGCAAAATCAACACCATTAAAGTATGCTATAATGACAATGCAGTCAAACTGCACAATAACCATCATCATGAAATAGTCACCATGACCGTTTAAAGTTTATCTTAGGCAATATACGCCACTAAGAGATAAAGTCTATTTTCAAGATTGTATCCAATCCAATATACTGTCACCTTAATAGAAAGTTATCACGATAATGTATCGCTTATGAAAAAATTTGCATGACGAAAAAAAATGACCACATAGCAACTAAAAAAAGAAGATCACCTTGTACAATATACCTGAAGGTGAAGATATGTAAATCCTCGCAATATAACCAAAATGATAGATAGGCGAAAAATGACTGGTATGTACATAATGAACCAATACTGCTGCATGAAAATATAACCTTCCAGACACTATAGCTAACAATGACAATAAAGCAATCTTCACAAAAGAGTAACATGAAAGTACAGGAAACGCCAATATAGAAACCCTGAAAGTACCAGCCACTATGACAATAATGACACAATATACTTCAATGACTATATAAACATCATGAAAATAAGGCTTCCATGTCAACATGCTTAACAATGACAATTTAGCCAATAATGATAATATAGTTCAAGACGGCCAATATTTCACTATAACAGTAAACGCCATATTATATAAGTGATATGACAATACAGTGGAACGCAACAATTAAGGAAGCTTCAATAAAATAATCATTATGCAATATAAGCACCAGACAATATTGATGCTGTGACAAAATAGTTTCTTCGATCATAACAAACCTAATAGGATCGATGACAATAGGTAGGTCCATGACAAAATTAGCGACCAAGACAAGATTTTTAATTAATAAATAGTCACCTTGTACAGTATAGCCGATAAAAAACAGTGAAACAACAAGAAAATGTACTGCATAACAATTAGCTACATGAAAATGCAGGTAACATGCCAAAATACTCACCAACGAAATATAACGCCATTACAAATTAGTTCCCATATCATATATCAATCATGATATTATCATCAGGATGTCCGACATAAACAACCACACAGTATAAAAACCAAGACAATATATATACATGATAATATTGATGATCCAAACACTATCTCACACATTAACAAATAACCGCCATGCAAATATGTCACATGATCATATGATTAAAACAAAATTGTAGTTAACGAACAAAATATCAGCCCAACGACAAAATTAACCATCAATATAGCCATCAAGTAAATATAGGACCAAGATAATGTAGTAGTATGGCATTATATAGAAAAAAATAAAGAAATACAATACACAATACCACTATCGTCACGAATGACAATGGAGCTACCATGAAAATATAGTAACATTGACAATGTAGCTACATGAAAATAAAATCCATGGAACATATCCACAATAACAGTTTATTTGGGCTAGACACAATATCACCAAGCCAATATCCCAAATGTTCGTCCTAGCAATGAAGGCCATATACGATCAGAAAAGACAATAAGACACCACCATGATGTAGCTAACTTAACAATATAGCTACCCCTGATAAAAATATTCAATATGAAAGACATCACCTCCTTACCAGATAAGAAAAAAAAAAATAGCTATCATGGCAATGTAGTCAGCTATCAATATAGTCACAATGGGAATATAAGTTCCATACCATGTAATCATAACTAGAATATAGCCAACATACTATAAGTCATAATGACAAGCAACTAATCAGCAAAACAAGCCACTGGAAAATTAGAGTCTCTACGACAATATTGCAATCGCTCAAGAAATTAAATGATAATATAGATATTAACTGGAACAACAAGGTCACCATGACAGTATTATCACAAAATGCAATATAACCGCGGTAACAAATTACCTAAAATAACATGAAATTTAGCCACCCTGCCACACAATAGAGCTAACATACTAATACATTCACTACGACAGTACTGCAAGCCATGACAATAAAGCATATCATGGACAATGTAGTCACCTTATGACTAGTCGCGCACCAGCTAACGATGTGTACGGAGTGCTATCGTTCTTTCAGAGCTAGGTTGTATCATTCCCCCTGCGTTGTCGCTAGCCTTCGTCTTGTGTTTTTTGAAGGTTTCTTATCTTATATGATCATGATTTGTGTATGATTATGCGAAACCATAATGTGATATCGTTTGCATTTCAATTGTGTAATGAATTTGTCATAGTAACTATATTTTTCATGTAAGCATATTGTTTATATGGAAGGTACATTTTTCAAGGTTGCTCCACTGTTTTTATTGGCTATACAGTCAAGGTGACTGTATTATGATGATATAAATCCTGTCTTTCTTCATCGCTATTATGACATAGAGACAATATTCTCTTGGACGCTATATGTTTCTATGATCCAAAAATGACTATTTTGTCCACAGTATCTATAATTTTCATAGTAGCTGTATTCTCAGATGTTGAGTAATTTCATAAATGCGTTTTATTTGTTGCGTTGACTATATTGTCATATCATTTATATGATCATGGAGGCTTTAATATATGGTGAATAAAATTACGTCTTGACGATAATATCCAGATGGCGAAACTGTCATTTATAGATATTACATATGGAGGCCATATTTTACATACAACTATATCTATATGGACGCTTAAGTAATCCAGATAGTTCATGTACTCCAGTGTAAATTCACAATCAAGGTGACGCTAATGTCCTGACGATTTAAATAATATCTGAGAGATTATGGTCATGGTGGCTGTACTTCATGATGGCTTATAGTCGTTGCTATTTTCAATATACTCTTTTTGTGAAGATGGCCTTATTTACAGTGTAGCTGGAGAATCTGGGAACATATTTTCCCCTAGTTGCAGTATTTGTCATTTATGAACATACCGCGTTCTGGACACATCCTCTTATTCTTACAAAAAACGTTGCATGAAAATGTATAATCGGTACCTTGACTATAGTGGCCAAGGTGATCTTTATTATAATTTAGGTGATATACTGTCATTCTTTAATCATGCATATTTGTCATAAGTAGATATAACCATTTTGATAACTTAATTATTAAGGATGACAGTATTTTGGATAGCGACAATATATGCCTAAATGATAAATCTCAGAGGGCTATATTGCCATGGTCCAACTATTTTAACATGCTATATTATGTCCATAATTGACTGATTTTCATGGCAGCTTTTTTAAAATGTGTAAAAAAATTTGTCCCAGAGGTCATACATAATAGAATCAAATTCTTATTTTTCATTAAATGATCAAGTGACTACATTGTCATGAAATGCTATATTTTTGGTTTCAGTACTTCGTGGTAATGTTTTGTTATTGTGGCTGTAATTATAATGGAAGCCATAGTGGAAGGGTGAGTTTAATTTCATGGTAGGATCATTTTATTTATGAAATTGTAAACATTTCTGAGTATAATGTTACGTGATTGAGTTGCCATAATATCTATATTGTCATTCACATGTTGAATTAGTGGCAATATGTCCTTAGAGACTGTATTTTGATGTTATCTATATAGCATGGTGGTTGTATTGTCATCGTGACTATATGGACATGGTGACATATTGCCATTAAGAAATACATTAGCTAAGGAATACAAATTGCCATGATGGCAATATTGTTTGGTTACCGGTAATATAGCCAGATGGCTATATTGTTTAATTCATAAATTCACATGATTGCTTTTGTCATTTTATTTTATTTTGAAGGAGGTGGCTGTCTTTTAATGTTACCTATATTGTCGAGTATAATATTGACAAGTTAGCTATAATCGTTGTGATGAGTATTTTTCTGTTGATATAAAGCCATGAAGTCAATACAACATTTAGAGAGATATTGACATGGATAAAAGTCTTAGCAGCTAACTCTTGTTGTGGCTATCTTTAGGTATTTTCTATCTTGAATATTTTGCCATGGCAGCTGCATTATCAACTTTATATACATGGTAGTTTATTGTAGTTACATGGTAGTTATATATCCCCCCTCCCCCCCCCCCCCCCCCCCCCCCCCCCCCCCCCCC
>NC_092278.1:5734609-5744500 GCF_036320965.1 Panulirus ornatus | reverse complement strand
AAATATAGCTAACATAAAAATACATTCACTACGAAGACTGAAACATGCAATATAGTATATTCTATGACAATGTAGTCACCTGATGACAGTCGCGTACGGAGCTGCTATCGGTCTTTCAGTCGCTAGGTTGTAGCTATTCCTCCCTGGTTGTCGCTACCCTGGCTTTGTTTTGAAGGTTTTATCTTATATGATTCATGATTGGTGTATATTATCGGAATCCACAATGTGATATCGTTTGTAATTTCATTGTAATGAATTTGTCATAGTAAACTATATTTTCCTGTATGCTATATTATTATGGTAGTACATTTTCCATGGTTGTTCAATGTTTTATTGGGCTATACTGTCAAGTGACTGTATTGTGATGATAAATCCTGTCTTCTTCGCTAATTTTCCACAGAGACTATATTCTCTTGGACGCTATATGTTTGCTATGATCCAAAAATGACTATTTTGTCACAGTATCTATATTTTGATGTGGCTGTATTCTCAGAGTGGATATAATTTATAAATGCGTTTCTTGTTGCGTTGACTATATTGTTATATCATTTATGTGATCATGATGGCTTTAATGTTATGGTGAATATATTAGGGTCTTGACTATATTATCAGAATGGCGAAACTCTCACTTTAAAGATATTCATATATTGGCTATATTTTCACGACAAATATATTTATATGGACGCTATATTTTCATTATGTTCATGTACTGATTGTATATTCATTATCTAAGTGACGCTAATGTCCTGACGATTGATTTATATCGAGAGATTATTGTCATGGTGGCTGTACTGTCTTGATGGCTATATAGTCGATTGCTATTGTTTCAATAGTACTCTTTTTGTGAAGATGGCTTTATTGTCAGTGAAGCTAAAAAATCGTGGGGAACATATTTTCATAGTAGCAGTATTGTCATTATGAACATACCGTCGTTCTGGTTATCATCTCTCTCTCTTTCCGTTACTATGATGTATATATCATCACCTTGACTATAGTGGCAAGGTGATCTTTTCTATAGGTGCTATACTGTCATTTTCTAATCATGCATATTTTGTCAGAAGCGATATATCATTTTGATAACTTTATTATTAAGGTGACAGTATTTTGATAGCGACTATATTGTCATAATGACTATAATCTCAGAGTGGCTATATTGCCATGGGCTCTATTTTATCATGATATTTATGTCATAGTGACTTTATTTTCATGGCAGCTTTTTAATGGTGTATAAATTTTGTCCCTGAGGTTATACCATAATAGAAGTGAAATTTTTATTTTTCAATAAATGATCAAGTGACTACATTGTCATGATATGCTATATTGTTATGGTTTCAGTACTGTCGTGGTGAATGTTTTGTTATTGTGGCTATATTTTAATGGAAGCCATAGTGGGAGGGTGACTATATTTTCATGGTAGGATCATTTTATTATGACGATTCTATAACATTTCTGAGTATATTGTCATCGTGATTGTGTTGCCATAATATCTATATTGTCATTTAACTTGTTGAATTAGTGGCAATATTGTCTTATAGACTGTATTTTGATGTTTTCTGTATTGTCATGGTAGTCGTATTGTCATCGTGACTATAAGGACATGGTGATTATATTGCCATGAAGAATACATTACAATGGTAATCATATTGCCATAATGGCTATATTGTTTGGATACCATATTGCCATGATGACGATATTCTTTAGTTACCATATTGCCATGATGGATATTTCTCATTTTTTTTTCTTTTATATTTCAAGGAGGTGGCTGTCTTTTAATGTTACCTATAAGGTGTGTTTATCATAATGATATATCCTGTTTTGGTCGCTATTTTGTCATAGAGACTATGTTGTCCTGCCGGCTATATGTTTGCTATGATTCAAAAGCGACTATTTGTCACAGTATCTATATTGTCATGTAGTTATACTGCCATAGTGAATATGATTTGAATATTTCCTTTTTGTTTCTTTGACTGTATTGTCACATCAGTTATACGATCACTGTGGCTATATTGTTATCGTGAATAAATTGCCGTCGTGACTATATCATCATAATTGCCAGATTATCATGGTAGACATGTTGACGTGGAGGCTATATTTTCATGATATCTATAGAATCATTGCAAGTTTATTATCAAGGTGCCTAATGACATTGTGATGATTTGTATCGTGACATTATTATCATGGTGGCTGAACTATGATGGTGGGTATATTCTCGTTTGCTGTATTTTCAATGTTGCTCTTTTGTGAATATGGTTTTGTTGTCAGTGTAGCTATAGTGTCATGGGGAACATATTTTCATTGTGGCAGTATTGTTATTATGACCATACCGTCATTTTGGCTATCTTTTCATTTTAGTTACATTGCTATAATGTATATATCGTCAACTTAACTATATTGGCAAGGTGATCTTTTTATAGGTGATATATTGTCATTATTTAACTCTTGCATACTTTGTCATAAGCGAAATATTATCATGATAATTATGTTTTTTTGGTGACAATATTGTCATAGCGACTATATTATCATTATGACTATAATGTCACAGTAGCTCTATTGCCAAGATAACTATATTGTCATGGTGACTTTTTTATCATGATTTTTATAATGTCATAATGACTGTATTTTCCTAGAAGCTTTTTTAATGATGTTGATATTGCCCTTGAGGATATACCGTTATAGAAGAGAAATTGTCATTTTGATTAAATTGGGAGGTGACTACATTGCCATGATATGCTATACTGTTATGGTTTCAGTACTGTCATGGTAAATCTTTTATTACTGTTTCTACATTGCAATGGAAACCAAAATGGTAGGTGGCTATATTTTCATGGTACGATAATTTTATCATTACAATTATATTGCATTTCTGAGTATATTGTCATAGCGACTATGTTACCATAATATCTATATTGTCATATAATTTGTCAAATTGATGGCAATATTGTCTTAGAGACGGTACTGTCATGTTATCCGTATTGTCACGGTGGTTGTATCGTCAAAGTGACTATATAGTCATGTTGGCTACATTGTCGTTAAGATCACATTGTTATGGTAACTATATTACCATAGTGGCTGTATTGTTAAATCACTATATTGCCATGATGGCTATCTTTCATTTTTGTTATATAACAAGGAGGTGACTGTCTTTTCATGTGGGCAATATTGTCAGAATAGCTATATTGTCGAGTAGTGGGTATATATATTTCTTTTCCGGCGGAATATTATCATGATGGCAATAATAACATTTTGGCTATATTGGCATAGCGATATAGTGTTTTAGCAGCTAAACTCTTGTTGTGGATATTTTTCAATTATATATTTTATCATGGTAGCTACATAATCAAGGTTACTATATTTTCATGGTAGCTACATTGTCATATTGAAGACATTGGCATGGTGATTGTATTCTTAATTTCAATATAATGCCGTCTTGGCTACATTATCTTGGTCGCTATATCAACTTGATGGCTATATTATTATGGTTAATTTTGTATTTCGGGATATATTTTGTAATTAGTGACAATACTGTTGTGATTATATGATATTGATAATGTTTTCAAGAAAACTTATGTGGTATTGTAAGTGTAAGTGAATGGATATCATCTCATCATGTCAATTAAATTGTCATGGTTTTTACACTATGATCTTGTTTATGTCAACCTGCTGATTATATAGCCATGATTAGTGTATGATTATGGTAACTATAATGTAAAATCGTTTTATTTCATTGTGATAATTTTGTCATGTTGACTACAATTCTATGACAGCTGTTATGTTATGAGCATATCATGATGATTAATCCTGTCTGAGTCACTGTTTTTTCACAGAGACTATATTGTCCTGCAGTCTATATTTCTGCTATGATCCGAAAACGACTATCTATTAACAGTATCTATATTTTCAGGTGGTTATATTGCCATTGTGTGTATAAGTTGAATGTTTCTATATTTTTGCTTTGATTATATTGTCACATCAGATATATGCTCATGGTAGCTTTATTGTGATAGTGAATAGATTGTCGTCGTGACTATATTTTCATAATGGGTAAATTGCAATAGCAAATATCTTGACATGGGGGCTATATTTTCATGATATTTAAAAAGTCATTGTAAGAATACTGTCAAGGTGACTCTATTGTCCTGGTGATTGAGTTATATCGTGATATTATTGCCAAGATGGCTGTATTGTCATGGTGGCTATATTGTAGTTTGCTGTATTTTAATTTTACGCTTTGTGAAGATAACTTTACTGTCAGTGTACCTATAGCGTCATGGAGAATATATTTTCATGGTGGAATTATTGTCATTATGAACATAATGTCATTTTGGCCATCTCCTTAATTTGGTTACATTTCTATCATATATATATCATCACTTTGGATATATTAGTAACGTGATCTTTTTTTACTGTTGATATATTTTCTTTTTTTTAATCATGCATTTTTTGTTTAAGTGATACATCATCATGATAACTATAACATTGCGGTAACTATATGTTGGCATTTTGACTATATTGTTATTATGACAATAATATCATGTTGGATATCTTGCCAAAGTAACTTTATTGTCATGGTGTCTATTTCATCATGATGGTTATAATGTCGTGGTGACTACATTTTCACGGTAGCTTTTATATTGGTGTTGGGTTTTCCCTTGAGGATGTATCGTTATAAAACGAGATTCTCATTTTGATTAAATCATTAGGGGACTACATTGTCGTGATATACTATATTGTTATGGTTTCAGGAATGTCATTGTATACGTATTATTATGTTGGCTATATTCCAATGGAAGCCATGGTGGCACAGTGGCTATATTTTCATAATATAATCATTTTGCTATGTCGATTATATTCCACTTGCGTGTATATTGTCATGGTGACTGTTGCCATAATATCTATACTGTCATTTGATTTGTTAAATTGGTGGCTATATTGTCATAATGTAATGTTATGGTTCCTGTATTGTCTTGGTGGTTGTATTGTCATCGTGTCTATATGGTCATGGTAGTTATATTTCTTTTAAGATTATATTGATATGGTAACTATGTTGCCATGGTGGCTATATTGTTAAATGAATATATTGCCATGATGGCTATTTGTTATTTTTTGTTATATTACAAGGGGGTGAGTGTCTTTTCATGTTACCTATATATCAGGGTACCTATATTGTTATCATAAGATTACAGTGATAAAGACAATATAGTCGCCATGCCAATATTTTCACCTTAATGATATGGGTATCATGATAATATATCGCTTATAACTGAATATGCACGATTAAAAATTGACAATATACCACCTGTAAAAAAATCACCTTTCCAATATAGCCAAGGTGATGATATATATAACATAGCAATGTAACCCAAATTAGAAGATAGCCAAAATGACTTTATTTCATAATGACAATTGCGTCAGTATGATTATTTGTTCGTAATGAGAGTATAGCTACACTGACATTAAAGCCATATTCACTAAATAGTAACATTGAAAACGCATCAAACGACAATATAGCCACCATGATTGTACAGCAACCAAAACAATAATATTACAACATAAATCAATCACTGTGATATTAGAGTAAACTTGAAAAAATTCTTCCAATTATCATAAAAGTATCATGAGAATATAGCATCTATATCAACATATTTCCCGTGACAATCTAGCCATTATGATAGTATAGTCACAACTACAATATATTCACTATAACAACAAAGCCACTATGGCCATATAACTGATATAACAATATAGTCAACGCAACATTAAAGAAACATTCAGAATATGTTCACAACGTCAATATAGCCACCTGACAATATAGATACTATGACAAAATGGTCGCTTTCGGATCATAGGAAACATATAACCTCTAAAGTATATAGTGTCCAGGAGACAATGGCGTCCAAAACAGAATCTATCGATACTATACAGCCGCCTTGACAGTATAGCCCATAAAACAATGTCAGAACCACGAAAATGTACCTGCCATACCAATATAACTACTATCAAAATGAAGTCAACATACCAAAATGATCAAAAAAGATATTGTCAGTGCTATATAGTTACAATAATCATACATTAATGATGATAATGTAATGAGCATTTTCACATAAGCACCATCACCGTTTAAAAGCATGACAGACTAAGTTACATGATGATATGATATCCAGACAGATACACTCAAGATGCCAAATAAGCCGTCATAGAAAGATTATCATGATCAGATAATCACAACCAAATGGTAGGTAAAGACAAAATTCATCCCCAACGATGAAATTGACCGTAGCAATATAGCCATCAAGTTGATATAGCGACCAAGATAATGTAGCCAGGATGGCGTTATATTGAACATAACAATACACCCGCCATGCTAATATCATCATCTTTACAATGTAGCTTGCATGAAATATAGTAACCTTGACAATGTAGGTACCATGATAATGTATTCCCATGAAAAAAATGTCCAAAACAACAGTTGGGCTGCAAACATGATATAACCATGCTAATGTGGCCAAAATTCTAGTATAGCCATCATGGCAATATACCAAAAGGAAAAAAAATACCCACCACAATAAGATAGCTAACTTGATAATCTAGCAGCTCTGACAAAATGCCATGATGGCAATATAGTTACCAAAAGAATGTAATCTTAACAACAGTATAGCCATCATGACCACAGGGTCACGATGACAAGACAACCATGATGACCATACAGGCAACATGACGAATCTAGTCTCCATAACAATATTGCCATCAATTTAATAAATCAAATGACAATATAGAAATTATGGCAACACAGTCACCATGACAATATATTCAAAAATACAATAAAATACTAATAGCAAAATGATCAAACCATGGAAATATAGCCACCCTGCCACTATGGCTTCCATTGTAATGTAGCCAAGATGATATATATTCACCATGACAGTACTGAAACTATAACAATATAGCATATCATGACAATGTATTCACCTCATAATTTAAACAAAATGAAATATAAGTTTTTATAATGATATATCTCCAAGGGTAAATCAACAACAATAAATAATCTACAACGAGAATGTAGTCATATGTAGTTATCTTAGCAATATAGCCATTAAGAGATTGTAGTCATAATGACAATATAGTCACCATGACAATATACTGTCACTTTAATGATATAGTTATGAAGATAATGTATCACTCATGAAAAAATATAAATGATTAAAAAAATGACAATATAGCAACTATAAAGAGATCACCTTGCCAATATAGCCAAGTTGACGATATGTAAATCTTCGCAATGTAACCAAAATGAGCAGATAGCCAAAATGACGATATGTTCATAATGACAATACTGCTACTACGAAAATATATTCCCCATAACACTATAGCTACAATGACAATGAAGCAATCTTCACAAAAGAGTAACATTGAAAACACAGGAAACGACAAAATAGCCACCATGACAATGCAGCTATCGTGACAATAATGTCACGATATACATCAATCGCCAGGCTATTAGAGTCACCTTCATAGTAATCTTTCAATGACTTTATGAATATCATGAAAATATAGCCCTCATATCAACTTATTTCCTATGACAATTTAGCCATTATGATAATAAAGTCACGACGACATGATATTCACTATGACAATAAAGCTACCATGATTCAATAACTGATACGACGATATAGGGTTCAGGATATGTATTGTCCAGTACAATATAGAAATTACGGCAACACAGTAACCATGAGAATATACTCAGAAATACAATAAAATAGTCATAACAAAATGATCCAACCATGAAAATATAGTTACCTTGCCACTATGACTTTAATTGTAATGTAACCAACATAATATACATTCAACATGACAGTACTGAAACTATAACAATATCGCATATCATGGCAATATATTCACATGATAATTTAAAAAAAGGAAATTTTCGTTTTTATAATATATATTCAAGGGCAAAATCAACACCATTAAATATGCTACAATGAAAATGCAGTCAAACTGTCATTATAACCATCATCATGAAATAGTCACCATGAGAGTATAGTTATCTTAGCAATATAGCCACTAAGAGATTATAGTCATGTTGTCAACATAGTCACAATGACAATATACTCTCACCTTAATAGTAAAGTTATCACGATAACGTATCGCTTATGAAAAAATATCCATGACTAAAAAAATTGACAACATAGCAACTATAAAAGAGATCACCTTGACAATATAGCCAAAGTGACGATATGTAAATCTTCGCAATATAACCAAAATTAGTAGATAGCCATAATGACGGTATGTTCATAATGACAATACTGCTGCTATGAAAATATATCCCCCATGACACAATAGCTACAATGACAATAGAGCAATCTTCACAAAAGAGTAACAGTGAAAATAAAGCAAGCGACTATATAGCCACCATGAATGTACGAATACTATGACAATAATGTCACGATATAATTCACTGACTATATAAACATCATGAAAATAAGGCTTCCATGTCAAAATACTTACCATGACAATTTAGCCAATATGATAATATAGTCAATATGGCAATATATTAACTATAACAATATAGCTATGATCATATAAGTGATATGACAATACAGTCAACGCAACAATAAGGAAGCCTTCAAATTATATTCATTATGGCAATATAAGCACCTGACAATATTGATGCTGTGACAAAAGAGTCTCTTTCGGATCATAACAAACATATAGGCTCCAGGACAATATAGTGTCCATGACAAAATAGCGACCAAGACAAGAATTTTAATTAAGATATAGTCACCTTGACAGTATAGCCGAAAAAACAATGAGACAACAATGAAAATGTACCTACCATAACAATATAGCTACCATGAAAATGCAGGCAACATGACAAAATTGTCACAATGATATATAATCGCCATTACAATTCAATTACCATAGTCATATATTAATCATGATAATATCATCAGGAGTCTGACATAAACACCATCACACTATAAAAACCATGACAATATATTGTCATAATATGATATCCATACACTTGCACTCACATTACCAAATAAGCCGCCATGAAAATATTGTTATCATGATCATATGATTAAAACAAAATTGTAGTTAATGACAAAATATATCCCCAACGAAAAAATTAACCATAGCAATATAGCCAGCACGTAAATATAGCGACCAAGATAATGTAGTTAGGATGGCATTATATTGAAAATAACAATACAGCTACAATGGCAATATCGTCGCCATGACAATGGAGCTACCATGAAAATATAGCAACATTGACAATATAGCTACTATGATAATAAAATCCCATGGAACATATCCAAAATAACAGTTTATTTGCTAAGACACTATATCACCATGCCAATATCGCCAGAATGTTAGCCTAGGCATCATGGCAATATACCACCAGAAAAAGAAAATAAGCACCCCAATGATGTAGCTAACTTAACAATACAGCTACTCTGATAATATATTAAATATGAAAAGACAGTGACCTTCTTACAGTATAACAAAAATGAAAAATAGCTATCATGGCAATGCAGTCACCTATCAGTATAGTCACCATGGCAATATAGTTACCATAACCTTGTAATCATAACTGGAATATAACCAACATAACTATATAGTCAAGATGACATGCAACCATCATGACAATACAGGGAACATGACATTTGAGTCTCTACGACAATATTGCAATCGCTTAAACATTTTTTTTTTTTTTTTTTTTTTTATACTTTGTCGCTGTCTCCCGCGTTTGCGAGGTAGCGCAAGGAACAGACGAAAGAAATGGCCCAACCCCCCCCCCCATACACATGTACATACACACGTCCACACACGCAAATTACATACCTACACAGCTTTCCATGGTTTACCCCAGACGCTTCACATGCCTTGATTCAT